>NC_135869.1:8213961-8426461 GCF_031162955.1 Sander vitreus | reverse complement strand
GCTGTGAAAACTTGCACCACAATGCCCCATAACTGTACATTGGATCAGACCAATACAGAATAAAACTGTTCACACAAAAAAAGAAAAAAAGAAAAAAAAAGACAAAAATAACATAAAATACCTTTTGAAACACGTCAATGAACAAAACACAGTCCTGAACATGTGTCTATCCCTCATAACATTACCTTACTGTCACTGAAGGACAAATCCCCTCATTACCCCCCCCACTCACTGGCCCTCCGTGTAAGGCGCTAAACAGATCCACACAACTGTGAGGAGCCGCCTGTCCCCGTAACTTCTCCGTGCACCTTCCTACTCGCTTCGTCTCCTTACAGTATAAGCTACTACTATGTTCACCAATAAACAGAAGCTCCACAAATATACCAGGGGAACCACATTACACCATAACCATGAACTGCCCTCATACAGTTTGGACCAGAATGTTCCTATAAAAGTAATAATAATAATAATAATAATAATAAGCCATGTATAGGCTATGAAAATGTTAGCCTAGGCGGTGAACTTGCCCTATTGTTTTATTAAGATTGCGGAAAATAAAGCTTTAGGCTACGGAAAAAAAAGGAACCATTCTTATTTACCGTCCAATAGAAATAGAATAACAGATCCACATTATGTTATTGCCCTTTCCTCAGCGCTTCTCCGCTTCCGACTCCGTCCCCCTTCTCCAGAAACTGCTCTGCCTCGGCATCGAAGAAGTAGGATCCACTGCCGTCGGAGACCCTCAGTCGTGCGGGAAAGACGATTCCGTACCAAATACCCTTGGCTCGCAGCTGCTGTTTGACACCGTCGAAGCGCTTCTGCCGTTTGTGGATTTCTGTAGGGAGATCGGGGAAGAACATCACTTGCTGGTTCTTGTAGAGCACTTTCCCTTTCGCCCTGGCTGCTTTCCCAACGTGGACCTTGTCTCGGTAGTCTAAAAACTTCATTATCAAAGCCCTCGGTGCTGCATTTGGGTCAGATCTTGGGCCAGAAATCCTGTGATCTCTCTCTATTACCAAAGGGGAGTGCTGCGGCTCCAACTCCAGAGCATCTGGAAGCCACCGCTTGAGGAAAGAGCAAGCGTCGCTTCCCTCGGCGCCTTCGGGAAGACGCACCAGCCTTAAGTCGTTTCTCCTGCTGCGGCCTCCTAGGTCAACTACTTTAAAAGTGAGCGTGTGAACCTCTTTTTCAAGAGCAGCTGTAGTTGCCTGTAGTGCTGTGATGTCATCTTCAGCTCCAGAAATGCATGTCTCTGCCTGTGAAATTCGCCCAGTGCATTCTTTGATTTCCTCCTTTACACTGTTTACTGCAAGCAGTACACTTTCGGATTTAGCCGAAAATTCTGCATTCATGTCTTTGATGGCCTTGAGAATATCCTCCGAGCTAACGTCGCTGCCCGTGGTCATCGTCTCTGTTCATTCTTCCCCACGAGTATTAGCCTGTATAGCACTTGCAGCTAGCAAGAGGTCTTCCTCCAACTCAAAATTTTCAGTGTTTGCAGAGTCTGTTTTTTTTGGATGATTTTTCTTAGACGGCATTCTGAGTAAAGGAAGCCGATAAAATAAACTCGCCCTACCTGGCACTTAAAAATCAACGGTGAACTTTTACAGGGTTAAATTCGAGTTTGTAGCGGAGCGAAAAAAAGATGCAGCTTATCAGCTCTGCGCCATACCGGAAGTCCAAACGTTTGTGCACTTTCTGAAGATCAGTTCTGTTTTTGAATAAAGGGTTGGAAATTAATGCTTTTTTGTTTTATCCGATTCATCAAAAAAATAATCGACAGATTAATTGATTATTAAAATAATCGTTAGTTGCAGCCCTTCCTTAGTCTATATATATCCTTAATGTTCCTTTTCCGGGATTGCTCCATTGCCGCCGGAAAATCCGCCGGATTTCACTCATTTTGGCCGGATATCCGTTGCCTTGGGCTTCCTTTGTTGTAAACTCCGGTGGATTTCTGAGGACTATGGTTAACTGCTCCTCAGATCTCTGCAGGGTAAATCCAGACAGCTAGCTAGACCATCTGTCCAATCTGAGTTTTCTGTTGCACGACTAAAACAACCTTTAAAACGTACACGTTCCACCAAAACAAGTTCCTTCCGAGCCCATTTTGCAGCGGCACCACAGCTTTTCTCCGGTGTTTAGCACCGCCCAAAACGATTGTGATTGGTTTAAAGAAATGCCAATAAACCAGAGCACGTTTTCCTCCCATCCCTGAATGTTATGTGGAGTAGCCAGACTCTTCTCCAGCACGCTTTGGAAGAGAGTCCAGCAAAGCGCGACTAGGAAGACCTCGACTCTGACCTGAACCCCATCCTCGCTCATGCTCTCTTGGCTGAATGGGAGCAAATCTCTGCAGACTGGGTCCAAAATCTTGTAAAAAGCCTTCCGTGAAGAGTGGAGGCTGTTAAAGCAGCAACATTAACATGTAACATGTAAGTAACATGTTCAACAAGCACTCCTTGAGACTCAAAACATGACTTTCATTAATCTTATACTAGTCTTAAATGATGTGCAATACGGCATGAAAAGTAAAGCTGAAAACTAAAGTAGAAGTATAAAAACTAGGGCTGTCAATCGATTAAAAAATGTAATCTAATTAATTACATACTCTGTGATTAATTAATCGAAATTAAATCACATACATAATTACCGCTGCCTGAACCGATACTTTTTAAGAAAGTAAAAAAAGAAAAAAGGAAAAAAAAAAGGGTACTAAACAACACTTGGTGACATTAAAGAACGGCTTGTTTATTGCTAAGGCCATATGGTCAAAATTAAATGATTTAATAATAATGCATAACAATAACTTATTTCACTAGTAAATTACTGTTGAAAGACAAAAACAACAACAACCAGATAGGAAAAGGACATTTACAATAACTTCAAATGCACCACGAGGCTGTAGTTTACCAGTTTCATTGAACGCACCGTCTGTGTTGTTTTTCCGACGGCAGCTGCAGATTGTTACATACCGGTGTTGAATCCTCTACAGTAAAACACAGTCAAACTTTACACCGTTTAGCGTTAGCTGTCAGCATTTTAACCGTGTTTAATCCAGCTACTAGCTAGCGGTAGGCTAACGTTAGCTGCTGTTGAGTATTGTGTTAACTAGCATCACATGCAGCAGGGTTTGTGTTTCCTGTAACGTCTATTTCAGAGCATCAGAGAGAAGCGCAGACATATCAGATTTTCGTCTGTATGCAAACGTCAATATGGAATGGATTAATCTGCGTTAATTTTTTTAACGCGTTATTTTTTCTTAGATTCATTCATCGAAATTAACGCGTTATTTTCACAGCCCTAATAAAAACCAATCACACGCAAACCAAAACACCAACGCTTTTAATCAAACTATTTAGCACAAAAAAAAAAAAAAAAAACACTATGGAGTTTGAGTTGAAAACTAACTCTGGTGTGCCTCTGGGACTGGAAACTGTAACAAATATGTACAAACACACACACACCACCTCCACATATACCTTTTGTTTGGTTTTATTGCCACAGTAAAATGAATAATTAAAATGTGTTATTCATAGTTGTGGATTTAATTATTTTTTGTTAATTACTGCCTTGTAAATGAAAATCCCTGAATCTTTTTTATAGATAATTAATTTTGGTAAAATCATTTCAGCCTTTACCAAATTTAGTTACAGTGTCTAGCCTTTTCAAAGCATGTGATTAAATGTTTTGAATAAAATGCATTAAAGTGATACTCATTATATTAAATCATACAACATCAGAACCCGTGGAGTGTTTTGTTGATAAATCACATCTGTCTGATCATCCTGTGTAACATTGAAACATGTTAAAAAGCCACTGCAGCTGCTTCTCATTACTGTGTCTGGTCAAATGCTTACAAATGTAGAATTCTGTTTGTTATTCATTTGCTGAATTATGGAAGCCAAAGCAGCATTTAACAGCACCAACTGCTTCAGCATAAAGCTAACGATCGTTGGTATAAGTTGGTGTTTTGGTTAAAGTGCTCATATTATGATCATTTCCAGGTTCATAATTGTATTTAGAGGTTGTAACAGAATAGGTTTATGTGGTTTATATTTCAGAAAACACCATATTTTTGCTGTACTGCACATTGCTGCAGCTCCTCGTTTCACCCTGTGTGTTGAGCTCTCTGTTTTAGCTACAGAGTGCGGCATCACACTTCTGTTCCATCTTTGTTGGGAGTTGCACATGTGCAGTAAGTACTGCTAGCTAGTCAGTTGCAGAGTATGAGGGAGTGCCACGCCAGCAGCTAGGCGAGCATTATAACGTGTAACAAAGTGATGCACGTTCATCACGGAAGTAAAGGCTGGACTACAATAGAGCCGTTTGGAGCAGTTTGTGAACAGTGTTTTCTGTTGGAGATGGTAAGTCCCTTAGGGGTGGACTTTGGGCTTTTTCACTTTGTAAACCTATAACATGCACAAAAAGATATATAAGGCAAGGCAGCTTTATTTGTATAGCACATTTCAGCAACAGGGCAATTCAAAGTGCTTTACATAAAAACAAAAAAAATATAATTTAAAAATATATAAAAATACGAGATTTTAGGCTGCTAGTATGGGACAATGTATAAGCCGCTGCTCTATACTCGTAATCCACCCGCAATCCTTGCCGTTCCTAGAACAGGCCAGCACCACCGGTCTTCTAACACAATAAAGGAAAGGGGAAAAGCCAAAAAGCATAATATTAGGGCTGCAGCTATTGATTATTTTAGCAATCGAGTATTCTACCGATTATTCCATTGATTTATCAAGTAACCGGATAAGAAATACTTTTGTTAAATTGAAGAGCAATAATATCAAATAGTTTGGTTTAATTTTCGGAAAAAGGTACCTTTTTATTGCCTACATTGCTTACAATATCATCTCTCAAAAAACTAAACATTAAGTGCAATTAAGTGCCATATTACATTGTTTTTAAAGAAAACATTTTCTGAAATGCAATAACAACCTCAAACTAAGGCATAACTGAAACATACATAAACATTACCTTAAGTTGTGCAACTTAACTTTCAGAACTACAAGTTTCAACCTGAGACTGATCTGTATATAGGCCTATATGTAAATATTAGTCATACTCAACCTATTTTCATTTATATATTTGATTACAATGTCACACAGCTCTGTTACACTTATGCTAGTAGATCGTTGATCAGCCGTTTCTCCGTGAAGAGAGTGAGAAAATGGTGCGCAACAATCAGCTGTTTTTCCAAAGGGATAGTCAACAAGTCGGCTCTTTAGATCAAATTGTGGTCACCACTACGTATTTTCTTGTCTTTGTTTTTGGTAGTTGTTGTGTTTGGTGTAGTTTCATCGTCCATACGACTCTGATTTACTTTTGTCGGGTCCGCTTCGTGGAATGGATGATTAAGTTAGACTCAATGTTTTCTGTTGAGATGCTGAAGCATTGACGTCGTGCTATTATTGTGGTAAGCTAGTTCGATTTTGCAGTAGAGACACTGCACAGAGTTTTCGTTTTAATTACGTTTGAACTGATTCCAAAACTTTGGACACTTTCTGTTGTTTTCTCCAGTCTGTCTCTTCTCTTAGCCCCTCACTATTTACACTCACTTTTTTCATTTTGTAATCTGCGCCGTCAGTCTTCATGGCATGTGTTGCCAGCAGCGTCATCCCGGTGTGCGACAGTAATAATCATCCGTGCGGAAACACAGTGAGCGATACAACGTTGGTAACATTGATTAAACGAAGCTTCGAGGCAAATCATTTTGCATCGAGGGTTTTTTAGTAATCAAATTATTCGAGTTACTCGAGGAATCGTTTCAGTCCTACATAATATGAGCACTTTAATTGGGGTCCAATTTTCTCTCTTCATTTCCCAACTTGATTCAAACAGTGAGAGTCAGAGGAGCAAATTGCAGAAGTGGTCCGAAACAGGTCACTGCTTTTTCAAGTAAATGTATTTAGTAATTAAAAAAAAAAAAAAAAAAAAAATCTTGATTACGTATTCAGCTTGCTTGAATGCTGATTTTCCCACAACATCTAATTAAAATTAGCTAATCGGTAATATAGCAGAGGGTAAAATTGCTTTTTGTTGCATTCAATGTGTAATTGCACTCTACATCCCCAGTGACCCAAAAATCAATTTCCTCTAAACTGTCTACGAAGTAAAATCATTCTCGCTGCACCAGGTCCAGATGCACAAATCACAACGATGTGCAATAACAATGTATACAGTAAGAGAATTGGGGACAACCGTATTAAGATTGCAGGTTGAGATAGACAGTTATGCAGCCGTGTCCTCACTAGTTTCATCAGAGATATATGGGAAGCAATATGGCAGTATGGTAAGCATCTGGAGTTTGGTACAGAGATTTGTCAATAGCTTGCATTAATTCAACACCACTCTCTTGACTCCTTCAGGTGGGGACCTTCGAGATGGGGATCCTGCAAATGAGATACCCTGTGTGGCCGCGGTACGGCTCCTACATGGAGCCGGTGTCGGATTACAGGCATCTGACGGTGGCCACGCTGGAGGAGAGGCCCTTTGTCATTGTGGAGGCAGTAGACCCTGTGACTGGTACATGTGTCAGCAACACTGTACCATGCCGACGACAGTCCAACAAGACGGAGACGTAAGTGACTCAACAACGCTGAATAGTCCCATTCCAACTTAACAGCCGAGAAGAGCACATACAAACTCAGAACTCAGGTTCAGCTCACCTAAACTTAGGGGTTGGTTGATAGCTTTTTATCAAATCAGCTGAATCCACTTGAATTATTTTGTATTTCCATCAAATGTGATTAGGTTAAGGTGTAAATTAAAATAAACAGCTGTAGCCTTGTTACTTTCCTTATTTTGTACGAGACACGAATTATGGGGGTCCTGATTCCAAATGATCAGGTTAATAGGCTTATGTTACAGATGCCACATGTATGTATGATTCCAACAATGTGACGCAGCTAGAGAAAGCTTGTCACAGTATCAGCCTAGCCAAGTAGTAGTGTGATGTTAAAGAGCGTGTAAAAGGTGCGTTGACCCCACAAAAGATCCTTGGCCGAGTACTGACATGTTTGCTAATTTCATATTTCACTGGTGAAAGCAATAGTCTGCATTGGCAAAAATGAGAAGCTGCTACCTGAGGGTTTTTTACATCGCTAATAAAAAGTTTTAATGAAACATCTGTTATCCTCAGATCATAGTCTTTTTTGTTGTAAAGCAAATCCAGGAATTTTATCAACCTAGAACCAAATTTAGGTTTAAAAGCAAACCCTCCGCTTGATTGGCAAAAATTTTGTGCAGCTCGACAGAACTTCTAAATAAGATCCTAGAGTCATTCGAAATTGGAGGAAATGTATATAAAAGACAAGTCAGCTAGAACATTTCCTTTTGATGTCATGTAGCAAAGATAAAAACATATCTTGTGCTAAAAGGATATATAACATAAGATTATGTCTACTTTTACTGCATCAGTATTAGCAAAACATTTGCTGTTACCAAACTGTTTAAGTTAAAAACATCTTATGGAAACCCACTTTATTTCACTGTACAGTGCCACATGCACTCTAACATGTTAACATGCCCATATTAACTGATTTTGTATCCAATTTAAGAGCGCAATTAGGTATGAGATTAAGAGGCTCTTCCCCTGCCATTAGCCCAGGCATGACTTCTTATCACTCAATGAGGTGAGAAACTCATTAGGCTGCTTGGTCAGAGTGTAATATCCCAGGGATCACCCTGTGATCCAATCAGAGAAATATATGTGCTGCATGGTGGGGTATCAATTAGATGGGACGATTAGGCCATGTCATCAATCCTGAACACCTAGAGACTGATATTGGTGTTCATTAGTGGGGGAGAGAAGTGCTGGCCATTATCCATTACTGGCAATTGCGTTAACGAGATGAGCGGAACGCAAGATGAGTATCACGTCCCTTCAGTGTTATGGAAGACTGTAGTGCTTTATCGCTCATGCTTACCAATCATCCTGCCAGTATAAGAAGCATAACCCCCCCCCATTGTCGGACAATGGCATATCTTACCGAAGCTGCAAAAAAATCCAAGGCAGAAGCAGATAAAGTCAATAAGAAGTTCAATGAAGCAATGGGCATTTTGGTCAGCTAAAGGAGAAACACGTTGTAATGAAGGGTGAAGAGGTAGAAGCTTCTCTACGCTTTCAAAAGTCAAACTGAAGATAGATCTTTGTGCATAGTAAGACTAGGACTGCAAGTGCAGATTATGTTCCTTAATTGTCAATCCGTGGATTGTTTTATGATGAAGTTTTTTGTCTGTAAAGTGACAGGAAATAGTGAGAATGCCCATTAAAATCTGCCCGATCCCAAAGTGACATCTTCAAATTGCTAAGTTTGTCCACCCAACAGCCCAAAGATATGCATTTTACAATGATATTAAACAGAGCAAAGCAGCAAATCCACACATTTGAGAAGTTTGATTTGAACACGTTTATAATTTTTCCTGGATAAGTGACCTAAACAACGAATAGATTATTATAATTATTGTTGATAAATGTTTTATAACGATCTCTTAAATTTGGTTGTTAAAGATTTTTAATAGTAAGTGGGACAATTTACAGTTAAAAATAAACTTGTCAGTGCTCTTTGGTAGACAAATTATGAAATGGCAACACTGTTTCCACATTACATCAAAAATATCTTTGGTATTTCTGAACTGCAATTTCTTGTTAAAGCAATATTACACCAGAGGGTTTGATTTAACGTCATATTATTGGCACGACAGTGATGTGGCTAGGACAAGCGCCTCGGTCCTAGCCACATCACTGCCAATAATATGACATTAAATCAAACCGTCAAGTTTAATATAGCGATTATACAACAACGGTTACCAACTAAATAAAAGTTATAATTAAACTGTATTCATATTGTGGGGTAATTCCCTCTCAAAATAAAGAAAACATCAACAGAGACGATTTCTAGTCCCTCCCTGTAAAACGTTAGTCAGCCAGCCTACTTAAGCTAACGTTAGCTTTGTAACGGTAGAGATCGTGGAATTTTCCAAACGTAATAACTACCGCACATATAAACACCAAACTGTTTTGCTAACTTAATCTGGTTAAAACTAAGATATCTACTGAAAAATATATTTTTTCCATGGATAGATTTAGCTACTATACGCTGCAAACTTCATTATTGCCGTGTCAGTGGCACAGCTGATGTGATCCAAACAGCTAACAGTAACAGTTAACACCAGAGTGTTGTAAAAATGTCAACAAAACGACCCACTGTCTCAATATTATAGGCTAACGTTACCGGTTTTTTTTATTCAGCCCTGGAAGTTACAATGTTGCCATTGAAATGGCAGAGTAATATTTTATGTGATGCGCCAGGTGTGCTCAAATGACTCTGGGTGTGCCGTCATGCTGATTTGAGCACGTTCTATATGTCTAGTTGACCAATCCGATTGTCTGGTCGGATCTACTTGTCGTATAATACTCATCGATCGACACGTGTGCTGGTAATCAGCCTATTTATCAGTCAGTCTCAGTTTAGAACCCAGGTTGAAAATTGTGTTCCCTAACCCTGACAAACGGGGCCCGGCTCAGACTTGGCTAAAGCAGCCCAAAGCAGTTATCACAAGATCTTCACTTTGACTCATAGGTTCTCCAGCAGGACCAGAAAAAGCTCTCTTCCTCACTGCTTTAGTACTGCAGGCAGACTCTTCTCCCTCAGAGCACAGTGGCAGAGATTAATTCAGAGGAAATGCCCTGGTGAAGGGTGGTATTGACCTGGGAAGATAATGTCATCATACACTTACAGCGTTCAGAAAGCTGCAACAAGAATTTTCACACATCAGCGTTAATGTTTGAAAACTGTAGTAGCTTTAAATTGTATCATGTGAGGTCAGTATACTGCATATAGAGGGTGTAGTACTGTCGCGTTTACCAGCCCAGTTAGTCACACTTTAGACAGAGAACTTACTCACTATTGTACTGTAAGTACAGCTGTTCCCAAAGCTTTTAGCTGGCTACTTCATCATGAATTGATTACACAACAGGCCTACCAAGCACAGGTCTGGGGTTCCTTGGTCAGACCCTACGTGTGTTTAGGGCTGGATCTGAATATTTTAATATTCAAATATTCGTTTGATGGGTAGGTATTCGATTTTCAATTTTGGGGTTCAAATATATGTTTCGTTTTTTTTTAAATGTGCATGCAGGTTGAAATTTACTGTGGTGTTTTGTCGGTATTAAGCCGCTAGCTGCCAGCTAATTTATGCAGCGCTATTTCGTCCATCTCAGCCAGGAATGGAGAATAGTTGAGTTGCAAGCAAGCAGTCTGACGTTTATAGGCGTACATCTGTATGGTTATACTGTAGCAGCCTGGTGTCATTTTCAGGCGATTTGATAAAGGTAAACATAGTATAACCATTCATAACACTAATGCTCTAGTGAAGCACTGGCTGGCTGAGCATTCATTCACAAACACTGCGACTGTAGTCACTCCTCAGAATGCCTGCAGCAAAAACTTGAGTCGGATTCATCTTTTGGAGAAAATCAACCCGACGTCACCCTGCAGTGGACAAAAATGTAACCGGAGATCAGACTCGTCAGTTCGTATCGCGACGTACGAGTCCCATTAACGTTACTGTAAACATCACTGGCTATCGCAACAAAAAGTTTTTTCTTTTACTTTTCTTCAACACAATTAAGTTCAAAGTCAGAATGAACTAAATATTGTTCCATTTCTTTTAATTATCTAGCAGCACCCCAAACTCCAGTTTGCATTTCAGTTTCTTCAAATATTGCAAATCTGCAGCATCACAGCTGCTTGAATGGAGTGAGACTTCTATTTTGCAGCCTCTAATTTGATTTAGGCTAATATTTTTTAGATCCAATATCACCTGATGCAGCTTTACAATTTAAGAGGTGAGCATTTCACCTACTGATGCCTGTCGCCAACAATAAAACAGCTTCTACAACTTCCCACCTTGAATAGATAACCTCACGCACACATTTATAGCAATTCCCAAAGACCCATTTTAATGCAACTGGCAGCCAACTTAAAGCTCAGCCATGAACCCTGGCAGCTGGTAAGACAGGGGATGTTGGGACCTCTGTGTTTACTTGAGGTCTGCTGTGGCAGCCTTGTTTTCCTCTAAAGTGTTCATTTGTTCAGTTTGTTTGTTGCGGCTTGGCTCTGCCTGCTTGTCGCCTCGCCTGTTCGTCTCATTGCCTGCTGGTCCTGATGTGTGGGTGCAAAGTCAATTAGACTGAACGTCTGGGGGAGGTTAGGGGTGACGTGTCATTAGTGCTCTCTGCATTGCGCCGATGGCTCACTAGTTCGCTGCCGCATGACCTCACACTGCCCACCTAATGCACTATAGAGGTGTGTCTGTTTTGGTTTCCCTGAAAGCACATAAAAGGTTTAATGGTGGACAATAACCTCTCTGTGGTTTGTCTAAACTCATCCTGCCAGGTTAAAGGAGAGAAAGCCACTCTGACACTTCTAGAGTTTTAGAAATACATTCCCCAGACAAAGTATTGCCTTCATTTATGGAAAAGCTCAGTCTCACTACACAATGGGCTCTTCGGTCGTTTTTAACTACGACTAATGATTGATTTTACTACGAACACAGATTATTCTCATGTTTATGAATCACTAATTGCTCACAAAGTAGAAACGTGAAAATGTCATTTAGATCTTTGTATTTGTATCTTGTCACACAAAGAACACAACAAACTTAAATTATAATTTATAATTATTAGATCACTGCAGATTTCAAATCTCTGAATTTAATACCTCAAATATCCCTTAATTTGTTAAAATCAGCCATCAACTCTGATGGCGGGATCAAAAAATATCATTTAGTCTGGTCTCAGCCTTATTAATTAACATGACAGAAGAACTGAGCATTATTTGGGCTTCACATTGGTCCACCGCGGAAAAGGCCCTGTTCATCATACAGTAGAACTGTAGGGAGGATGCAGTTGGTGAAGCGTACAAACGCAAAAAGCTGAAGTGCTCTGACCGAGTAACTGAAGCAGGACAAAACGGCTGGAGAACACGGTTGCTCCCAGTGGAGGTCGGCTGCAGAGGTTTTGCAGCCATGTCAACCACGAGGCTGCTGAAAGGGATGGGAGTCCAAGGACAGGCCCCTACGACAGGCCATCAAGTCACTGACAGAGGCTGTCAAGCGAAGCAGCAACTGGCTCTAGCTAGAAATAATAAGTTGACCATCCGGCAGCAGGAGTAGTAAAAGCGGGGGGCGGGTCACTTGAGACGCCAGGTGTCACCCTTAAGCCCTCTGGAGGTGTCGTGGGCCTTTCAACAGAACACCAAGGAGGGAGGGTGCCCACCTAATGACCCCAGTAAAGCAATTCTCTCAAAACTCAAGGAACGATTGCCAATTACAATATGGGATCGTAAAACCAAGTCCTATGAGTTCAAATGTTAGGGATTAAATTCAGATATTTGCCCCTTAAAGTCACTTATTTACGGCCATTACCGGTACATTTTAAATGTTAACTAGTAAAAGTGACAGGAATAAGTGGTTCTGTTCATTATAGCGAAGGCTATAAATCTGTTACTATTAGTCTATAGATAGTGAGGAAAATTGTTTTTAAAAAATGCTATAAGTTTAAAATCCTCATATAACTACAAAACCAGTGAATGTTTTTGCTTGATAAAATACAACTTTTTTCTCTTAATCAGAGCACCGTAAAGTATTTCTTACAAAGCGCTAGACTAGACTTTCTGCCCTCTTCCTGACTCACATCACTGGCGTCATCATGTTAATGTGAAACCGAAGGACATTTTCATCCCAACGTTCCTGGTAATCCTGCTGATAAGTAAGGGGAATTGATTTTAACCCTTACGTCAGCCTCTTTAACTTGGTATGCAGAGTCTGAAACTGTCTGGTTAGCTTCTGCTGCGTGCTCTGTCTGAAGATCAGTACTGTATGGAAGCAGGCACGTTGTGTCTTTTTTTTCAGGGTCATTTAGGCAACTTGGCATGTGGTAGTTACTATACAGGCACATGTCCTCAAAAATTGTTTAGTATACTGTAGTCCATACCACATCAAAGTCTGGGTCAGACGAGACTTGCAGCAGTAATGTAGAAAACTGGCAGCCTGACAGCCTCTACACTACATTGTATATGCTGTACCAGTTGAAAATGTGGTGGATTGCGGCATGGCACAATAGAAGAAGAGGCTACTGTTACTAGAGCAGTTATAGCCTGAAGTAAAGTGAGTATGCTGAAGGGTTCAGGGGTTTTATGGGTAATGTGGTCTTAATCTTAAGAATCAGTAGAAGAAAAAACTAAGTAACAACTAACCAGCATTACTAACTACGATAAAAGAACACCAACAATCATGTGTCTTTATCTACAAAAATTACACCCCTGCAACCCTCCAGACACACATAAATTCTGAAAATGATGGCAAATTTACATTGACCCTGGTGAATATTGTCAAGCGGCCCAATCCTAGTTTACATTAAACAAGGTCTACTGAATAAAAAGTTACTCAAAGTAATAACTGAATGAATGAACTATGTGTTTGCACTGAGCCTTTCATTTGGCATATTGAAGTTGTAACTTCCTTCAGGTAACATTTTGAGACTGGTGGCTATGGCCACACTGCCATTATCCAGTCCAAACAATCCAGCAATGAGTTTCACTTCTGTCTGCCATTGTTTGTTTGTGATTAATTTATGTCGGATTTGTTTTGGTCCACCCAGCTGTCCGTCCATCTGTTGGGGCCGCGACATAATGCGCAAGCCTGTGGAGTAGCCCCAACTGTCCCTCCTGCAACCCCCCCCCATCAATGTCCTGACGTCATAGATGGTCTTCTCACCTCCGTCAGCTACATCACCAGCTTTATTTTTATTTCTCAGTCCCTTATTCCTTCTCAGTCATACGTTGTTTTTGAAATCAGTTGTGATGACCAGCTGTATGTGTACCGTTACCAGAAGAATACAAACCACTGCAACACCTTTGTGTTTCAATATCGTTTAACATTTAAGAGCTGCCAGTTCTGTGGCTGGTATTAGAGTTTTGTAGAAAAACTTTCATATTTCGCAGTATTGTTCTGTATATGCCGAAAACTGGGGTATTGTATCAGCACCATTATTAAAAACTATTCCAAATAAAGTGGTTTAGATTTATCTGGATAAACGGTTAGTTTACCACATCATCAGATTAGTGAGTATAATGTTATCTTAACAGAATTATTACTTATGAATATAGACCATAATGATGGCCAAAACTATATTTAAAAAAAGACGCACGTTAAACCAGAATTATCCTATAAGTAAGATAGTACTTACTGCAGGGCTGCTGTATTGCATTATATTATACAGGTGTTTCTGATTATTACAGTTATGCTATAAACTTGTAGTGCCCTTTTGGTTTTTGCACACATTATATATAAATAATATTTTTATGCGTGAACTTTTTTTTTAATCGCGATTAATCGCGGAATTTCTATAGTTAATTGCGATTAATCGCATGTTTTATCACATAATTAAAATTCTATTATTTTGCATTTCAGAACAGTTTTTAAGTACATATTAACAAACGAAAGCAATTTTTGCCAGTGTATCTTGATTGGGAATCAAATGAATGCAAAGAAAGTTACTTTATGAACTTGATTTTAAGATTTGTAATTATTTATTTACTGTAAACAAAAGAAAAATGTGTGAATCTGTCATTATTGCACAATTCCTCCAAGTACCTAACTAAAAAACTAAAAATCCCTATCCTTACTAGAGTCAATATAGTGTTTAGTAACTCCTAAATAATGTTGATTACTCACTGACGTCCAGAGATCACCGGTTAATGAGACAGCGTTTGCAGCACTTTGCAGCTGTTCCAGTTGGGCTGCTTTCTCCGTGTCGTACAAGCTGTGTATCCATGAAAACTACTGTCCCCCTCGACGGCAACGAGACAGGTCAACTGTAGTATGTCTTTAAGACCCGAGTTCTCTACGATGCTGACAGGTCTGCAGTTAGTTTCCACCCGTTTTGCAAGAGCTGTAGTAATTTTTTGGGATTTGGTTTCATCCACAGGTCGGCAACTAGCACTCTCCAAAATAGTGCTTTGCCTGATTGGGTAGCATGCTAGCGTTAGCATCACGTTAACTGTACTACTATGCTTAGCTCCGTAGGTGGTAGCTCAAGCTTGACGTGCTTCGGTGATATTTTAATTCAGCTTTACACAATGTGCATATGGCTTTCGACTTGTCTACGAGCCGTCCGGGAGTTTTGAAAATAAAAAGCGCCATTCAGGATTTCATTGCTGCTGTCTTTCTCCATCATGCCTTCAGTCTGCAGCAGCAGGATGTGTTACAAGGAAGTGGCAGCTTGATGATAAGTAACGGTGCTGCAAAGGGTCAAAATAGTAGCCTGTTAGGCACGACGCAAAGCCGAGTGAAGTGTAAAATAAATTTATAAATGCCGGCGTGCGATTAAAAAAAATTAATCGCATCGCGATTAACGCTGACAGCGCATATATATATATAGCATGTTTTTGTAAAATAGCAGTGTGTGTCTAAACTAAACTGCAGTGGAGAGTTATAATTTTCTCTTTTCTGCAAATGTCAACCCTACATATCTAAATATTGCTCAATATTTCACATTATACTGTTTTATCCATTTCAAATATCGGCCTTGATTATAATGGTATTTCCAATAATATAATCCAAATAATGTATTGGATGTAATCATTTGTCATTTCCCTTCAACTGATAACATATGAGAGTTTAATAGCATCATCTGTAACAATGAAAACTGAGCAGTCTAGATCAACAGAAACCTATAATGTAAAGAAACCAGTTTGCACTGAGACAGAGCAGGAAAGACACTGACCTCCACATGAAACCTTGAAGAATAAACTTCTCCCAAATGTTGCCATTTGTGATCATCAGAACCATCACACTCTTTTTGTCCCTCTCTCTTTAGTATTGTGGGTCACACTGAGCCATACACTAAACTGTGCTGTAAAGGCTTCTGCATAGACATCCTGAAGAAGTTGTCCCGCACCATAAAGTTTTCCTACGATCTCTACCTGGTCACCAATGGCAAGCACGGCAAGCTGGTCCGAGGCATTTGGAATGGGATGATCGGAGAGGTAAGAAGTACCAACAGCTAACTGTACAATGACCACAGTGACATCACCAACATTATGAATGAGGTCATTTCTCTGTTGTTGCAGGAGTGAAACATTTCTGAGCCGTTTCTGATTTAACAAAGGATTTTACTCTTTTACAAAAAGGTCTCTCTCTGTAGTGATTCTTTCCATAATGTCAGACATTTATGATAACAATTTGAACATGTCAGTGGTTAAAAAAAACAACACTTTTAGTGGACGGAGATTGAGGATTACATTGCAGCCCGGTTCACGGCTGCTGGTTACAGCGTTATACCTAATACAAATTTCAAAGATGTTTGTTCACATTAGTCACTTAAATGCATGGGGAAACAGGGTCCAGGTTGAAAAAAATAAAAAACGAAATTACTCTAACTTAACATTGATTGATTTGTTGTTTATTACTTTTGTATGTGATCAGAGTAAAACCCACTGAAAAACAATCATGTAAGTAAAAGGTCTCATTTTTTTTTTTTTTTTTTTATCATCAGGAGCTAAACCTGTGTGCCAACGACAGATAACAGTGAAATCAGAGGGATAGCTTCAGACAAGACACTTTTTTGCTTCGGTAAACAGGAAAAGCAAATTTAACTCAAGATTAATGAGTGCATTAATAGGTACCAAGGTCACTCTGGGCTGTTGTACAAAGAGGAGGAGTAGGTGTCCTTGTGAATAATCTCCACAGCCAGAGTCCTCTGGTCAGCCCTCCTCTTGAGGAGTTCGGAGGATACAACATTAGTTGGCCTGCTTTTTCCCCCCTTTCTCAAAAACAGGAAGGCTATTGTGCTCAATGAGGCATCGACCTCCATAGCAGAGCTAATGGCTTGCATGAGGCGGAGTGTCTGGACTGTAAATCTACCAGCTCTCCATCAGTATGATAAACAGTGTGGTATGGCAGAGAAGGCTAGGAAAGCAGTCACATGGGCTTTTGAACTGTAGAGAGGTTCAAACATTAGCAAAAATAGCATCACTTACTATTAAGCCAGAGCCACACTGACCTTTAGCCTGCAATGATTAATACCACTTCTTGCTTGTAATATTTTGTCAGACGCCTTATGTAATAGGCATTATGCTATATGCTGCAATACCTCATAATGCAATAAAGATGGATTGGATAGTAGAGCATGCTTTAAACAATGCATTGGTGAAAAAAAGGCTTATGAGTTGTGTCCATCTGGCTGCTAGAAGAACCAGACAGTATATCACCCTCAGGGACAGAGGCCGAGTGTGTTGACTTCACTGATAGATTAGATTCAACTCAAAGGTCAGCAGTGGATGTCCAGTGTGATGTTGGACGCTGCTACACAGGGTCCGGTTTATGATAACGCCAGACAAACATCCCCTCTACATTCGCACTTTCATCTTAAAAAATATCTCTATTGACTTCCCTCCCACCACAGGTGTTCTACAAGCGGGCAGACATGGCCATCGGCTCACTGACCATAAACGAAGAGCGATCTGAGATTATTGACTTCTCTGTGCCATTTGTGGAGACAGGGATCAGTGTGATGGTGGCCAGAAGTAACGGGACAGTCTCACCATCTGCCTTTTTAGGTCAGTAATTCCTCTGTGTATCCCTGAAGTAATGAAGACATATGGATGTGGATGTTATTGCCTTTGCTTAAAAAAATGTGCTCAATTTAGCCATCAATGGGGCATTGTGGTGGCCTAGTGGTTAAGTCACAAAATATTTACTGTGATTGTTTACCCTGTACTGTTTATGATTTTAATTAAATATATTTTTCAAATGTTTCAAAATGTGAAATTCATTTGAAATTAGTTTTTTTAAATTGTATTTTTTTTTATATAATATTACATTTTTAGGGTTATGTGTATGTTAAATTATAGCTAGGGTCAACAGATGAGCATTCTTGGCCTTCTGGCCATTTACAGTTATTGACCACTTGGAATTGTCCCTAAAATAACATAACATCTGACATAAAATGAAAAAAAAAAAAAAAAATCTAAATGGAGATATTGTGAATATTTACCTTCAGAACATAGAATATATATAACAAATCTGTGTTATAAGGTTTTTATTTGTGGGATGGAATTCAGCCGTCTGTAATGCTGTTATGACATAAATTCATTATATTAGTAGAATACTTTGTCCCAGTTTTCTTCATCGCTACCAACAGATGAAGTTTGAATCTCAGTGAGCTCTTCCTTTCGTCTGACTGTGTTCCGGTGTCCTCTGTCACTTTAGAACCATACAGTCCGGCGGTCTGGGTGATGATGTTCGTCATGTGTCTGACTGTCGTGGCCATCACAGTCTTCGTCTTTGAATACTGCAGTCCAGTTGGGTACAACCGCAGCCTGGTCAGTGCCAAAGGTGAGTGTCGCCTCCCTCTCTCATTCCATCTGCTGATCCTCTCTTCACAACCACAACAGGGTAGAAGACGAGCGTACGGCTACTTGATAAACAGTAGTTGTTTCTTGTTGGGTTTTTAATACCGTACATGGTGGTCATAAAGGGATGGACATGGTCAGAAACAATGCTCAGGTAGGCTGTGGCATTTAAACAATGCCCAATTGGTACTAAGGGGCCTAATGTGTGCCAAGAAAACATCCCCCACACCATTACACCACCAGCACCAGCAGCCTGCCCAGTAGTAACAAGGCATGACGGATCCATGTTCTCATTCTGTTTATGACTCATCAAATCAGGCAAAAATTTTCCAGTCTTCAACTGTACAATTTTGGTGAGCTCGTGCAAATTGAAGCCTCAATTTACTATTTTTAGTGGAGATGAGTGGTATCCAGTGGGGTCTTCTGCTGGTGTAGCC
The DNA here is from genome assembly GCF_031162955.1 of Sander vitreus. Lineage (NCBI taxonomy): Eukaryota > Metazoa > Chordata > Actinopteri > Perciformes > Percidae > Sander > Sander vitreus. Next base: position 8,407,587 of record NC_135869.1, on the reverse strand, counting down.
CATCCACCTCAAGGTTGTGCGTGTTGTGGCTTCACAAATGCTTTGCTGCATACCTCGGTTGTAACGATTTATTATTAATTATTATTTTATTAGTTATTTGAGTCAAAGTTGATCTTCTATCAGCTTGAATCAGTCGGCCCATTCTCCTCTGACCTCCAGCATCAACAAGACATTTTCATCCCCCAGGACTGCAGCATACTGGATGTTTTTCCTTTTTCAGACCATTATTTGTAAACGCTAGAAATGGTTGTGCGTGAAAATCCCAGTAACTGAGCAGATTGTGAAATACTCAGACTAGAAAGTCTGACACCAACAACCATGCCACGCTCAAAGTTGCTTAGATCGCCTTTCTTTCCCATTCTGACATTCAGTTTGGAGTTCAGGAGACCTGGACCACACCCCTAAATGCATTGAAGCAACTGCCATGTGATTGGTTGATTAGATAATTGCATTAACGAGAAATGTAACAGGTTCTTAATAATACTTTAGGTGAGTGTGTACACCACTTTCTAAAGCCACGTGGCGTGTTATCGCAAGGCTACGGATGGGTTTAGGAAACGTCACACGCAGGTTGGGTTTAGGAAAAGAAGAACCGGTTGGGTTTAGGAAAAGAACAAACGTGGAAAGGAAACATCACACGCGGGACACAATCCCTGCTCTCCTGGGTGAAAGTCCTGTGTTTTACCCATCCTCCACCCCGACCAACCTCCCTATGCGGATTTTCCCCCTTTCATACTACTCGCTACGGCATCAATTCACACGCAATCGCAAGGTAAAGTAAGTCAATGGAGGCCAAACGGCGTTCATAAACGCGCTAAAAAGCGAGTATGCGTCTTGATAACACGGCAATAATGGCATACGAATTGGCGTGTCATATATACGCCACTTCATGAGATCAGTCTGGCAGGTAGGCGGCGGAAGAGGAATAATGCCAGCCGTTTGGAGATTTTTGGCTGTAAAAATAAGAGGCTCTTACCCAATACATGATTGCACTTGACGACCAGACGACCAGCCATTGTCATTAATAATACTGGTATATAATACAGTGTACTGGAGCCGAGAGATTTCCAGCCGTCGCCACAACACAGAAACCGTGTTTCCAAAGCTGCTTTGTGAAAAAGCACATCAGCACCCTGTTGCCCGTAAGCTTCACCACTGATATTTGGAGTAGCAGCATCAGCCCAATGTCTCTCAACATCTTAACGGGCATAAACATGAAGAAAAGCGATATTTTAATCTGATCCTTCCACATGCGGTCTCTACACAGCGCGGTCTCTACACAGCGCGAAACTTTTCAGGATTCATAAGAGTTCAACCCTGAGGACATCTACAGGCCAATATTGGCTCAAAGTCATAGTGTCCCCTAGTGGCAACAGGAAGTTTGGCAAGCATGTTGTTGCCAAAGCAATCTAAATTTATTACACTAAATTAATAACAAATTATAAAACTTACTTGTAAACATAAATCCTCATTTTACTTTTAACAGTAAAATAACTATTAACTAAAGTTTTAATAACTATCAATTTATATTTATTAATGATGGTTATTACAAAGTTTTACCATTTAGTCTTTTTTATTAAATCAACTTTCTTTAATAAATATAAGTCGTCAGTTTTGTCCACATTAATACATAGCACAATAAGGGCATAAAATAATGATGTAATAATAATCGTGCCCTTAGGCTTATAGCAACATTATGCGTCGAGAGAAATAACGTTGTGGAGTTATTAGAAATGTTTGGATCATTGGAGACAACAGCCGTCACTGGAACCTAATACTAATAAAATTAGTGTAGCTTAATCTTTATCTGATACTGTGCAGAAATACCGGATTTAAACAGAATGAACAAACAAAAAGCTGCACAGCATTCAAATGTTGATTTAGAATTTAAATGTCAACATTATGAATGAAGAATTATAATTGAAGTATTCGGTACAGCCCTAATTACTATATTTAATTACATAAGAAAACATCAGATATAAACTAAGAGGAGGATAAAGCAGATTCAAGAGACTTAAAAAAATCAGAAGCTGTGGTTATTTGTTCAAAGGTTTAAAAAAAACCCTACATTTATGTTTCCTCACAAGGGAGCTTTTGTACTCCTATGAATAGTGACAGTAGCGTAAGTTTACACTGCCAAAAAACCTGGATGGTTAAGCATACAAAGTGTGACATAGTTAGCATCCTTTTTGCATCAATTTTGAAAGGCAATGACAAACTGCTTATTTTGTCATTTAGGTAGCATCGCCATTGTACAGTGATGAGTGTATTTCCTCCAACATTGTCCACCACGTATAGACCGATACCGAGTCCTGTCCACTCTTGGCTTTATCCTCCCTAGATCCCGGAGGTCCGACCTTCACTATTGGGAAGTCTGTGTGGCTGCTGTGGGGAATTGTCTTCAACAACTCGGTCCCCATTGAGAATCCAAAGGGCACCACCAGTAAGATCATGGTCCTGGTCTGGGCTTTCTTCGCTGTCATCTTCCTGGCTTCCTATACAGCCAACCTGGCAGCCTTCATGATCCAGGAGCAATACATCGACACGGTCTCTGGACTGAGTGACAAAAAGGTACAGAACTCTGTCATTGTCAGTGACAGTCCTGTGTGTGCATGGTTGTGTTTGATGTACAGCTTAGGAAAAACACAGTGGTCTATTTTGGGTGCGTAAACATTGTGAGGTAGAGCTATGAAAGGCAAATATCCAGAAGTGTCAATGCCATGGCTGTGACTTCTCCCCTTCCCCGAAAAACATAAAAGGGGTTCATAGAGTAAGTGGTGAAATTGAATTACATCCCTGGATTCTTTAAATGGAGATGTCTGTGGAAAGCCCACGAATTGTAATACACAAGTGGATTTTCTGGGCAGACGATTATAGTTTTTTGGTATTATCTTATGCATATTTGTCTCGCCTGAGGGTGTGTTTTATAGGAGTATTGACAATAAAATCCATGTTAAACCGCCAGCACAAGAACTGGTTTCTAGAATCTTTGCTCGCAGGCAACTTAAGGGATTAAAAAGGCATTTGAGGAAAAGAGCAAGCTGTCCACTGCTCATTACAATTCTGGCAAAGTCATTTACAACTCTCTTCTCATTATACATTAATTTCGCTACGCAGAGAAAGAAACCGAGCCATTTTGACAGTGAGTCCATAGATTATTGAACAGCATTCTGCATGGCAGCATGGAGAGAATGCAGGGTGGAAGTGCTTTTTGTCCCAATGTGCAGAACCCTTCAGGTGAAGTAAATGTAAATGACGAACAAGATGAAGCCACATAGAGTGACCTTGTATCAGAGGAGGGAGTGATGGAGAGAGCCACTGCGTTGTGTAAAGGGAGAGGATTACCTGATCCCCACAGAATAGACACTTCACTTACAAGTCCTTGTGATGGGTTAACCCATCATGTTAACTCTGACATTGCCCAACCTTTCTTAAATCGACCATTACATCCCTGTAGTACACTAAGGTGTATGCAGAAAATGTTTCAGCAACATGCTGTCAAGATAGAGTGAGGTAGCTTCATCTAAGTAGGCTACATGGAGGGATAGCAGCCAAGGTTTACGTTGTTTTAAAGACATCTTGCAAATCATCAGTTTCCTCTCAGACGTCAAGTACCACAATGTTGTTGTAGCACTGCAAAACGTTTAAGAGGGGAAGTTGTAGCATGTTTGGTTGTATAAAGAGACTTTGACACCACAGATGATGATTTGCATCCTTTTTCCTTCCAACAATCAACATTGGTTTCTTTTAAGTATGAACACTAAACGAGTAGGTTTAGTTGCATAACCCCAACCTTAACCACAGAGGTGGTTAACAACACTTTGGATCAACAAGGTCCCAGGGGATCTCTTTGTGTTGAAAATCCATGCATCGCAATTTCAACAGTAGGTAAACATGTCCCGTAGCACTAAACAGAAAAACCATCTCTAATGATGACGACTCTATTGGAGACCATGAGCAATATGATGGAGCAGCATAAGTTATTCTTTGTGGAAATACTAAACAGACAAGAGGCAAACTTCATGTCCTTCATCGAGATGATCCTGGAATATACAAATACCGGAATTGACGGAATCCTGAAAGAGGTTCAGGAGGTCAAATCCAGCCTTCAATTCTCTCAAGCCCAAATTGATGACTTGAGAGAGATGGAGAAGACGGTTTGTTAATTTGAATCACAAATGCAGTCTCAGTTTATCAACTCTGAAAGCAAAGACATCATATCCAAAATCCATTTTTGCATTTGCGATAATATCGCGATATGTTAAAACGCGATTTCCTAATCGCAAAGGCTGCGATTTGGTCACATGACTTGCAAGAGCAAATCAGTCTGCACCCGCAGAGAAAGCATCACTTAGTTTATCCGTACCTTGAGCAGATTTCTGTCAAACAAACAACTGAGTTGTAGTTTAAAACTTTTACAGCCATTTTAATAAAATGAAGGGTTTTATTCGGGCTCGAGGCCATACATGCAGTTAGCCACATCTTTGTTTTTATATTTCTGCAATCTGCACTTTAGTTTGTGTGATTAGTTTCTGACTTTCATATGAATGTGTACACCAGGCGGTCAGTGCTCAATATACTACTGTGACTGAAGTAGTTAAATAAAAGATGTCAGTCATATAAATTCATGCATCACCTAATTTCATCATCACGTACAGGCCTGGCCTCCAGGAAAGAACAGTTTGTTTAATCTATCTAATCTTGTGTTGTTCATACTATACAATGATTTATTGCTCGTCTTTGTTGAATAATACAGAAGACAAAGAGCTTAAAAAAATAATCACAAATTGAATCGAAATCGCAATATTAAAATCGCAATTAGATTCTTTTCAAAAATCGTTCAGCCCTATAACTAACCAATATTTCCTTTGTTATACAGGTCTAAAGGCCTATTATGATTAATGCTTGTTTTTCCTTTTTCTATGTGGGTTATTTTTTCTTTTGTCATGTTGTCTTGTGAAGACTCTAGGCCATGTCACATGAATGTATACCCTTAGCCTGTTAATGGTGTTTGTTTATACTTGCATGTATTATGAATCAGTGTTCTTGATTTGTGTGTATAATTGTTGATACATACATACAAATTGTGTATATTACATTGATGTGAATAATGGCTGCCTGGAGAACGCCACTTTTGAAGCCCCTGGAGTGTTTTTTGGCCAGTTTCCTTCACATTACCTTGCAAATAATATATTGTATCATTTTACATTGTATATAATGTGCAATGTGTAAATAAAAAAATTTAAAAAAACGAGGTGGAAGATCAGGAAACACTCATATACTGTACATTTATACAATTACTCAAGAGATTGCACAAGGTGTGATATCAAAATTCAGATGAGGTCTGGTTCATTTTCAAGATGTCCGATGATATTGTCTCTTTTCTTATACACAAACTTCAGCTCAAAGTGTCCCTCTGCTAATGTACTGAGAACATATTTGCATAAGGTTAATGAAAAAGTCCAGTTTTGTCAATTGCATTTCTACCCCGTCTCACTTCCTGTCCTCACAGCTAATTAAATGCATATAGAACTGCCAAAAGCAAAAGGATAAAATGTTCATTTTAGACAAGGACATTTGGATTTCTTTGGACACAGTGGCTGACTGTTTGGTCTTTGAGTTGTAGAGTTAGATGTGTAAAAGGTGTGCAGGATAACTAGCACAAAGGCACTTGGGAGTTGAGGCAGAAATCACAAGATAGTGAATGTCCTATTAATATCTTATCTCAGAACTTTTTAATCGGGGCCTTCCAGCTTGTATGGTGCTTCTCAATGATGGAAAGGTGCACTGTAATGAAGTCACAAAACAACTATCTGGGTGATGGGACAAACTGAATTTGGTGGTATATTCAATTACATGTGCAATCAATCAATATCACGGATCATTTTTGTCATTATCAATCCTACCTCTCTCGACAGTTTCAAAAGCCACAGGAACAGTACCCTCCATTCCGCTTTGGTACAGTCCCAAATGGCAGCACAGAGCGCAACATAAGGAGTAACTACCCTGAGATGCACTCCCACATGGTCAAATACAACCAGAAGGGAGTAGAGGATGCCCTTAACAGCCTCAAAACAGGGTAAGTGTCAGCCAAGGCTCATAAAAAAAAATATATATATTTACAGAGGAACTGAGAGCCAAAGCAGAGCCATACAGTTACATAATGGCCATTTAAGTAAAACTAATGTTCTTTACCTTGCTAGGAAACTGGATGCCTTTATCTATGATGCTGCTGTGCTGAATTACATGGCTGGCAAAGACGAGGGCTGCAAGCTGGTGACCATTGGCAGTGGGAAAGTGTTTGCCACCACTGGTTATGGCATTGCCCTGCAAAAGGATTCACGTTGGAAACGACCCATTGACCTGGCACTGCTGCAGTTCCTGGCTGATGGTAATTCTTTTCTTTTTTTTTAAATTTAACAGATGTTTATCACAGAATATTGCCACTAATGCTATAATAACGTGAATTGCACACTCTCCATAAACTTGAATAAATGGATAAGAAGAATGATAAAAAGTCTATAATGTACTGTAATGATACAATACAGCTTCCAGAGATAAAAGAACAAGAAAGCAGCAAGGGGGAAATGGGTATAAATGTAGGATAAAGATTATTATAGGAAAACTCCTCAAAATGGGAGACACGTCATAAATGCATGTCAATTAAACCAAGTTTCAAGAGAGGATTTGAAATGTGACACTTATTTTGCTAACCTAAGCTCCTCTGTAGAGTTGTTTTGAAGCCTCAGGCAAAAGTCTGGTCACCTTTGGCAGAAATTTGCAATAGATTGTAAGAGGAATAACTACGGTGGCCCTGAAGTGCAAATCACAACAGCAAATAGAAAAACGCAACAGCAAATAGGAAAACACGACGGCAAATAGGAAAACACGACGGCAAATATGAAAACACGACAGCAAATAGGAAAACACGACGGCAAATAGGAAAACACGACGGCAAATATGAAAACACGACAGCAAATACGAAAACAAAACGGCATTAACTTCTACCGGAAAAGGTAGGGCCTATCTAGCAGAGGATGGAGCCTCCTGAAAGGACAGACGGACTGTCTCTCTGTTAAAAGTAGGCGCTTTTCCATGTTTTTCACCCCTCCTTCCTGTTAAAAGACAGACAGTCCGTCTGTCCAATCAGGAGGGTCCATCCTCTACTAGATAGGCCCTACCTTTTCCGGCAGAAGTTAATGCTGTCGTGTTTTCCTATTTGCCGAAGTGTTTTCCTATTTGCCGTCGTGTTTTCCTATTTGCCGTCGTGTTTTCCTATTTGCCGTCGTGTTTTCTGATTTGTTGAAGTGTTTTCCTATTTGCTGTCGTGTTTTCCTATTTGCCGTCGTGATTTGCACTTCAGGGCCACCATAAATAACAGTACATTGCATAATATGTCAAACTGAGAGGCCAGACAAAATACTGTGATATTACTTCTTATAGATTAGATTATCAGCAGCAAAATTGTGCGATTTACACAGAAACCCATTTTATTTTTGGTGACAAAGAGTGAGACAACAGCTGGAATACACACACAAAATACTCAAACTAAAATAGGTAAAATATTTACTATTTGCATGAGGCTACCTGGGACATCAAGTGATTTAATAACCTAGCAGATCATCAGTGGCTTTACAATGAGCATGACTGTACATTATAGTTGTTGCCAGATACGTTAATAAACATTTCCTCATTTTAGTAAACATAATCCAGCTGGCATTACGTTTCCTCCAAAACTGCTGGTTCATAAAGATGTATGGATTTTTTCTTACCGCGGTTGAAAAGCAAGAAATTCTCACGGTAGAGCGGTATACCGCAACCCCCTTACTAGAGTAGCGTAAGTTAGAGCGAGAATGGCAGGGTGCCTTAAGTGAGGGACGTCAGTGCCCGTGTGGTTGCGCAAGGAGAGCAAGCGGTAATGAGAGTAGCGTATGAGTGCAGCTGTGAGGAAAAAGATAGTAAAGATGATGTAAAGTGAGTTAAAAGTGATCAATAAAAACAACAAGCTAGAACTTCAAGACACGGTGGCTTTATCTATTGTCAATACTACCGGTAAAAAGAATGGCGTTACCCCCGAAAAACGGCTTAAACCTTAGGATACAACATGTTGCAGCCCGAGCGCAGCCCTTTCCATAATGTTGTCAGACACTTAGAATATTAATCTGAACCTGTCAGCGGCAAAACGAGCACTTTTATGAACGTAAATGCAAGCTGGACAATTGACGTCCATTAACTTACATTGTAGCTTGTTTCGCCGTTGCCGACTGCGATCTCGTTTAATACTGGACCAATGTAAAAGGAAAATATTTATATTAATTGTATCCGATACTCAATGAGCTGTTGCAGAAACAAGCCCAGCGTGAAGCAATAAAGCAAAAGCTGTCAGATAAATGTAGTGCAGTAAACATTACAACATTTTCCTCTGAAGTGTAGTGGAGTACAAGTATGAAGTAGCAGCAGGGGCGATTCTAGGATCAGACCTTTAGGGGGGCTCAGCCCCTAATGAGAATGTGACCCAGATATGGTGCATGCAAAAGTGTTAATCTGCGCCATGAAATTACCAACTTCTTCACAACTGCACACCTGCTCTCCCTCGGACTCAGCCAAAGGCGTGAGTCTGGCACAACCACCTCGACCAGAATCTAAGCTTTCCAATGATATTAGTGCCAGGTTTGCGAGACAATTAACATTGAACTTACATGAAATGTTATCATATGCATTCTGCATAAATCTCTGCACACCATTACTCTAGTTTATGTGCAAATTTGTAGCAGCAATTATTTGCCTCTCTTCAAGAACAGCCGTCTACTTTAAGTCAGGATTTAGAACAGAAGATCTGCATAACCTTATTCAGTTGTACCTGGGGTGCTTGTTATTTTAGAGAATTTCATTATCCCATGCAAATGCATTTCATGCTAGGCTGGAGGGTGTTTCATTACTCACTCAAAGTCCCTAAATAATACTAGTGTGATGCAAATAAGGCTCAAGTCTGTATTCTTTGCTCCTCACTTACAGGTGACACACAAAAACTGCAAACCGTCTGGCTCACAGGCATCTGCCGAAATGAGAAGAAAGAGGTGATGAGCAGTAAGCTGGACATTGACAACATGGCTGGGGTCTTCTACATGTTGCTTGTGGCCATGGGCCTGAGCCTGCTGGTTTTCGCTTGGGAACATCTGCTCTACTGGAAATTACGACATTCAGTCCGCAAATCAGAGCATCTGGACTTTCTCCTAGCTATCAGTAGAGTAAGTCATTCCTATATGAAATACTGCAGACATGTTGCTACAATATAGGCCTATTTTATTATCGTCATACAATATTTAAATATGTGGTAGCTGCAACAACATGGGCAGTACATCTTGTGTCACGCCATTAACGCTTGACGTATTTTCGATGGGAAACAGCTGTTAAAGTTTTGCAATTATCAGTACAGTGAAAGGATTAGGTCTCATTTTATAGTATCCACTCAGTTGTGTTAAAGTTAATTAAATTCCACCCAAGTAACAAAACACTTTTTGCAGACAGAAGTTGCAGAGGATGTTATAGTTACGGATAGTGATGGCCTTGCTACATAAATAAAAAAATGCAGTTGTAAAGTCTGCTATCTCCTTCTGAGGTATCCTTCAAGACAGGTTTAAAAAAAATATTGGCAATCAAGTAGGTCAAATCAGCACACAACTAGAATAGGTCAAGGCCAGCAATAAAAATAAACAGAACCTAAAATCAAATTAGTTTAAAGCAATAAAATGACTTAATGGATATTGGAATGGCCGTGATTCTTGAATAATTGAATTTAAAATTGCTCCATTAAAAAAACCTTCATCTGTGTGTCAGACGTAAGATTAGGTATTCCAAAACAGACAGACAATTTAAAATAATGCTGGTGAAATAAAAACAGAGAAACTAATATGGTGCATAATCCGTGCAACTCATTTATAGGTCTGCGCTGTTTTTAAAGATCAAGCTGTGTGCAAACATTTCAAACACAACAAGAACATACAACTACCAGAAACAACAATGAATCTCTTTCTGCACTGACAGTTTTCCATATATTTGTTTTCACCTCATTTGCTCAGTAATAGAGATTTCATAGAAATTCACCAAAGGTAATCACTGTGACTGTAGCGAAACATGATTGAAAACAGTAGTTCAATAGATTGTTGGTTCATTCTGGTATCTGATGAGGTTTTAAGATCATGATTTCACCCTTATGTCTTTCTACAGGGCATCTACAGCTGCTTCAATGGAGTAGAGCAAACTGACCACAGTGACAGCATGCAGACTCCAGACGTCACTACCAACTATACACAAGCCAATATGCTAAAGATGCTGCAGACAGCCAAGGACATGGTGTCCTCTGCCAGAGTGGAGAACTCTCTAGACAATGCCACCAAAACAATAGAGAGCTGGAGCAGGCGAGGGGGCGACAATGTGCGACTTGGCCTGCCACCCAGAGTGACGACCACAGAAATCAGTCATGGCCGTCTGCCCTATATCTCCAGCATCACAGACAACCACTCGCCATACCCTCAGAGAGCACTCACACCCACCTTTCCAATTCATTATGGGGACAGCTCTACCCAGCCCCTCCTGGATAAGCCTCGAGTGGTGACCCGACCCAACCCGCTCCGCTACACGCTGCCCACCCGCAACAGTCAGCATGTCTTAGAGAGAACTCTGCCCATCTCCAGCCTCAGCAGTCCTCACATTGCTATTCGGGACCCTGTTCCCTCTGGTTCTAACCCCCACCACAGCAGCAGGCTGTATGTGGAGAACCAGGCCCGGCCCCCCACATCCCCTTTTGTTCCTTACAGGGAGTTACAGGTGCCCGATATCTACGTGGAACACAAAGGGCCGTTGAGGAGAAAGTTTAGCTACCCCCCTGACTGTGTGACCCGGAGGAGGCGCTCCCATAGCTATGTGTTTGATGCTGCAAACCCCAGAATGAGAGCCGACTACGATGAACCTCGATCCTGCCTTGCTGAGTTGAGGGCCAATCACCTCCTGAACAACCACACCCCTGTTGCTGCTGCCATGGCCTGCAATGCAGGACACTATCTAGGCGGAAGCGCAAGTTGCAACTCCTGTATGAAGTCCTATCTGGAGCCTGAAATGGAAGACGTACCACTCTTGGGGAAGGATAAACTCAACCGTCGCGCCTCATTCCTCAAAGCCACATGGGGCAACGACAGGATCCATCAGGTAGATGAAACAAAGCCCTCCACATCCTCCACCCGCGTAGACATGCCTGACCTGTTCCCTCGGGTAGTAGTGGCCAACCCAAAGCCCCACAAGCTATATGGCAGTCTGGGGCACAACCTGTCCTGCTACCCCTTGGCTGCTGAGCCTGCCTACTTGGACCCAGCCCACATGGGCTCCTACCCCTACAAGCAAAAGCTCAAGTACTCAGAGTCCACCCGGCTGCCCTCCTACAGGGAAGCCATCCTGCAGAATGCCGCTGCCCTGCGTCGCTCCTCCTCAACAGTGGTGCACAGACACTACTCCACTTATCTGAACTCGTACACAGACTTACCAGTGTATGTGGGGCCAATGGCCCACAGACCGTCCCAGTTCTATGACAGTTCTAAGGACATGTGCCACTTGTTTCCCTGTACAAGCCACTGCCCAGATAACGCAGCAATGCTGCCTCGTATGAGTGACAGGCAGGTGGTTTACCACAACAATATGTTTGGGTCCTACGACGGCACAGGAAACAGGGAAGACCCAGGCTCTGGTAGCAGAGAGCGGAGGCAGGTGTTGGTGGCGCGCAGAGTGAACAGTCCCTATGTGCCAAAGCCCTGGGGCAGGGTATCCAGCCTGGAGTCTGAGGTCTGAGCCCCCCCATCCTTACTGGACCTCCACTAGGCTCTCAAACTGAGCCCCTGTAATGAGGGGCATGCCTGGGGGTACTCCCCTCAAGCCTCTGGTTAAGCAAAAATTAAACTCTATACCAATAGTGTATTTGAGAGTGTTGACTCTCAATTATCAGTGCAATAATATATTGGGCAGCGACATGTAAAGGAGAAGACACTGACAAGCAAATTACTGCTGGGACTTTGTAAGCCAAAATTAAAACAGTAATAAAAGAAAAGGCAATGTTGAAAAGTATTTATTACATAAGAATTTAACCTGTTGATTGTTATTTAAAGGATTTTTAAATGCTGTGATGCTATGTGAAAGAATTCTGGGAGACAATATACTGTAGCCTCTCAATCTGATGACGACTTGAGACATTTTCTCATTTTTTTCAAAAGCATTCAAATACCCACCATTTCAATTGAGAGATAAAGTATTAGGATCATTTTGTGATCAAAACCACCGATAGGTCGTGCGTGCATTTTCTAAGTCCACAACCTTGGTTGCGCAGTTGCTCTAAGGCTTTCTGCTCCATTGGTCATTCATGTAATTTGACTGGGATTTTAATAAGGAAAACCCATAAAAAGTATCACATGTATTTCCATTGTTACACTTCCCTTTAATAAAGAACAAGGTCATCTCATGGGCCTTTTGGAATCATCGGTCATTTCAATCTGTATGTTAAACATGCTCTCACATCGTACAGTGATATAATGATTGTGACTCTATTATACACACAATCTATTCTATTAATCTGCCAGCTCTCACAGAACTGGGGTCTCCTTTATAAACATAGCGTACGCACAAAACGGAAAATGTGCGTACGCCACTTCCCACGCAAAGTTTGTGATTTATAAAAAAACAAACTTGACGGGAGAAGGTGCGGTCCTCCACGCAAACTCTGACCCATGCGTACGCACATTTTGGAGACAATGGGAATTGGCGACGCAGATGGTGAGGTGGTGAACTGAAGTCAGGCTGCAGAAAGTAAATGTGTGAAGAATGATTACTCATAATATAAGTGTTGATGCCTCACAGACGTTTTTTCACTCCATATCATACATCAGATCCACGTTATCATGAAGATTAAATCCAGCACTGTTATTTGCGCTTGTACTGAGTGATAATTGTTCCATAAACAACTTGTAAAATCCAACTCAAATCTTGAATCGATATTTGTTTATAAATATTTAATCAGTGCTGTCACCATCCCATTGTCCACTACGGGGGCGCAGGACGAGGAGATGGGCCGAACTTTAATACTGTTCATAACAAATCCGGCATGAAGAAACGTGTTTACCTATTAAACATTAATCTTCAAATTGTATCTTGAGGTGAGTGATACCATTAGTTGATGCCTTGATTTTGGCAAGGTGTTAACAATCACAAATTGTTGTAAACATATAAATACTGCGGTGACCCCCATGCGTAATGCTGCATGATGGCACTGCAGGAGGACTACGGCAATGGAAGAATCAGGAGGGAAAGACTTCAGGGACCATGACAATGACTGGCAAATATGCCAGTTTAGATTCCCTAAGGCTGTGCTCTTGGATCTATGTACTGAATTGGGTCCAGTACTAGAGAGGGCAACACGCCGAAACCATGCCATCCCGGTCCAAATACAGGTCCTCACCACTCTGGGGTTCCTGGCAACCGGCCGTTTCTAGAGGGAAATGGCAGACAACTAAGTGTTTTGTGTAAATATATATATATATATATATATATATATATATATATATATATATATATATATATATATATATATATATATATATATATATATATATATATATATATATAATCTTCAACTTTATCACTAAGGCTTGTCTGGATATAATATAATTCTGTTAAATCTAATCTTATTAGGTCTGGTAGGCTATATCGCAACCGGCCCTGAGTGACAAAATGCCCGCCGTTTTGAAAGGTATTATTAATATGGGTAGTATTACTACTATATCCATATTACTATTATGGTAGTCTATAGATCAGGTTTCCCTACACTGTGCGAGAACAGGCCAAAATTACCCTTCTTTGCTTTTTTCCCCACCTGTCGTCATAATGGAGCGCAATGAAAGAAAAATCACACGCCAGGATCATTAAACTGATCAGCATTCATGAGGTGCTTTGCATTGACTATTTATGGTTAAAAATGGGCGTGTACAGGGCGGGATAAGAGGCTGATTCACGTACGCACACTTCTGGGTAATCTGTGATTTATAAAAGGGAACACTGCTTACAGGTGTGCGTAAGTCCGAATTTAGATGAATCAAACTGAACCCACCAACCCACTTGATATGCAGCGGAAAGCTTGAACAGATTAGAAGTTATGCATATTTAAAAAATAAATAAATAAATCACAAAAACATATTGGAGGCAGACAAGCGGTTCTTATGAATATTTGTGGTGTTGATAAGAAGCAGATGATGATCATCAGTACACGGCTATGAGCTTCAGATTGGCAGTGGAGCAGCAGTGTAAAGCATGAAGCGGAAGCTCAGCAGTTTAGTTGCAATTATGATAAATTATATGATATGATAAATTAAGCTGTCACATTCACACACTGATTGGAGTTCCAACATTTCTCTAATGCTTCCGGTTAAAGCGAGTAGATGTGAAAGTGACTACCTGAGCTGTATGAGTTTCCTGTGAAGCCAATATTACAGAAAGGTATTCTGTAAATTAGTCTTTGTCCAAGGCAATAGTCAAAAGCAAGTGTACAAAATAACCTCAACGAAAAGACTGGTTACAGTTAGCAAATGAGTAGTGAGAAGAAACAGGAAAAACAAATCAAATCAATACAGCGCATAACACTCAACATCAGTATTCATATTTCTATTATATAGTATACTATACTGCACAAACAAAAGCGTCACAGTACAGAGGCCAAAAACCAAGCAAAAAGAAGATTAATGTAGGTCTTTCACCACTAGAAAAGTAATTCACTTAATACCAAATATCACAAATACTGCACATACATAACAGCAGCATAAGAGCTCATATTGACAGCCACCAGACACCAAATCAACTAGAAACAGATCTGTCAAGAGTAGGGTTGGGTACCTTTTAGAGATGCACCGATTACAACTTTCTGGGCCGATTCCGATTTCCTTTGAGTTAGGCCAGCCGATACCGATTTTAGCCGATTCCATTTTTTCTAACCACTTTACAGCACAAACAATATTTTCCATCTTTTCTTTAATGGAAAATGTTACATTTTGCTGTCAAATTGCTGTTAAACGACAAAAACAAGCACCAGATGGGAAAATATTTTACAATAACTTAAAATGCACCACAAGGCTGGCGAGTTTCAAGTGAACGCACCGTCTGTGTTGTTTCTCCGACAACGGCAGCTGCAGTCAGACTGTTACGTCCAGGTGTTGGAATCCTCTACAGTCACACTTTACACCGTTTAACGTTAGCCGTCAGCATTTTAACCATTGTGTTTAATCCAGCTACTAGCTAACGGTAACGCAGCGTCCCGTGCAGCGATGCTTCTGGGAAAAAAAAAAAAAAAAAGTCAGGCTTCTTTTTATTCGGTCTCGTTACTACCGTTTACGTCGGAACCAGTGCCCTATTGGCACCACGTTTCGGTACCCAACCCTAGTCGAGCGCAACAAAATAAACCTGCAGCATGAGCAGCATATTTCAGAGCATACTCAGAGTGACTCAACAGAGCCATTACATAAACTCACAATTTGCTTGTTAACACAAGAAATAACATTGTTGAAGTGAATCAGTGATTGACGAGCATCAGCTGAGAGTCAACTTTTGGAAGAACCCCATCGTTCCAACTTGCACAGACACAAAAACCTCTTCAGGACATGAAAGGGGCATTATTGTGAAGAACTGGAAGTATTGTCCAAATATTCCCAAAAATGTGGCAACAAATACACTAACGTTTACATCCTCAGAGTCAACAGAGTATCACCCTTAGCCTTAGGGCTGGTTACAAAACAGAAACAACATCTTAATTATAACTGATCACAGCAAAGATCAACAGCTTGAAAGCATCGTAATGCACTTGACACAACCCGCAGCCAGAGAAAAATGAGCTCACTCACAACCACAAATACAAAAAATGATCTGTACATTCAAAACAGCAGCAACACAACAGCAGCAGAAACAGCCAGCAGTGTCAGCAGCCATATTTACAAGCACATCGACATTGACTGAGCGGAGCCAAGATTGTATCCCAATTCCCTTCTACATATTAAATGTATACAGTAGATCCTTACCTTGTTGAAGTGAATCAGCAATTGGCAGGGTATCAGCTGAGAGTTAATTCCAGAAAGTACCACTTCGGCTCCAATCTGCATGGACAGGAAATAATATAAATAGTAGTAACCCAATATTATAGAAAGTAATTATGTGAACTCAACTGGCTGTTTTTACATTGTAAGCTAAGAGGAAACAAATCAACAGCCACCTGGAGTGCAATGCAAAACAAATCAGGCACTCATAACTTAATCATCAGTTGTTGTTTGCACAAATTAACAGCATGAAAGCATCATAATGCACATGCCTAAAAACAACCCAAAAAAATTGCTCAATTAGGTTCAGCCACAACAAGTCATGCAACCACAATTCATACCACTACAAATACTGCACATAGATCTAAAAACAGCAGCATTGGAGCAAATATTAACAGCCAGCAGAAGCGAAAAAAACAAAACATAAAACACATGCAGCTGGAAAGCCAGCAGTGTGGGCAGCCATATTTCCAAGCACATGAACAGTTTGCAGAAACCGAACAAAGTCAAGACATAAACTCACAATATGAATGTTAGCAGCACTCACTTATCTTGCTGAAGGAAAACAATCCCTGGCAGAAACAATATGGTTCCAAACTGCATAGACCGGAAACTCCAGCTTAATGTAGATGCAGACAGTGTGTATCCCACAACACCTCTATCACTCCTCCAAAAAGCTGTAATGAAGCAAAAATAATGGGACTGTTAATATGCTAACTTATTTACCAAATGCTACACAAGAAACATTTTAACATGGCAAAACAGTGGGTGGAGCATGGACAGTTTAAAAAAGGGCCACCTTGTTGTAAAAGGGTGCACTTGATGTAACATGTATAACAGAATAACATATTGTGAACGTATGAGCCATTCCAGTATATCCGATGTCTGGACTAAATTATTCAAGTCAATTTTAATTCATCATTAGACCCTTGATTCAGATAAAAGGAAAAACTCCCCAAAAAAAGGGAAGAATCCTCGGGGAGAGGGATCCCTTTTCCAGGACTGACAACTATTGGGCTGCAATTTACTATTATTATTTCCATCAAATAATCTGCAGATCATTTTCTAGATTAATCGATGAATTGTTTGGTCCAATGAATGTCAGAAAATAAAGGGGAAATGTCCATCCCTTTTCTCAAAGTCCAAGGTGATATCTTTAAATGTCTTGATTTGTCCAAAACCCAAAAGGTATTCTGTTTAATATAATATAAAACTGAGAAAAAGCAGGAAATCTCCATATTTGAGAGGCGGAAAACTGCATTTTCTGCCATTTTTGCATGAAAAATTACTTTAACGATTATTCGATTAACAACATAGTTGCCAATTATTCTTCTGTTGATCGAGATAAGACGACTTATCGTTGCAGCGCTGGTCAATTTCATTTAAATCACAAATTTATCTCAAAGGGCTTTACATGCAATAGCCTAGATGTTATGTGTACGTTACATAGATTAACGTGAAATTACAGTAGATAGTAAGGACAAGGAACAACAAAGAAAATTATAACTAGATTGTGAATAAAGACATGTAGCTAGGCTTCTTCAATTGTATTTTTTTTACTTTTAATATAATGTGTAAAAACACACACAAAAAAAAATAAAAAATAGTCCTAATATAAAACAGAACAGCTATAGTTGCTCTCAAGCCCAACGTGTCTCTCAACACAAAATCAATCATGTCAAGCAGCTGTGTAACTCTTGCATTGTGTCACGAGGCCCGAACAACCAGCCATTAACTCTAATAACCCCTGAATTAAATTATGTCTAATACAGGCAACTTAGTGGTAACTTGCTCCAGATAATATTTTTTTAAAGTTTGTTATAATATTAACGTCAGCTTACTGCTGGTTAGCGAACTACACCACGGAAACCTTTTATGGAGCTAACGTGAGGCGACCTCCATGGAAGTGACTCATTAAAACAATCAAGCTAGCAATTACTCAGCAACAAATTACACACGGCCAATGAAATAGTCACAGAAACATATACTGTGAAAGGTCGGAGTTTATGAAAATACACGTTTACCAACAAAAACAAACTTTTACGAAGATAATTAACAGGTTGACCTACCGAGGAGACAGGTGACAGTAGACTGGTAATGCATTTTGGGGTACACCCACTCAATGACTATTACAGCCCGTGTTTTTTATGGCTTCCTCATTCCGCCAAGTGGAAATATTTTAGATATCAACATTTTATTTAAAAAAAAAAAAAAAGAAATCCACACTTTTAGATCTCCACTAGAATCTAAAATAAGAGTTATGTGGATTTAAACTATGTCTGGCTGCACAGCAAGTTTATAGTGCCTGGCCCACCGGTAAGTCATGGAAGGCTGAAGTAAAAATGCAGGTAATAAAATCTAGAAAAGGTGATGAAATCTCCAGTTCTTTTGTTGAGTTTGACTTGCTGGCAAACACACTTTAAAACTCTGACAATAAATAAGAGTTTTATTGTTGTGAGACAAATGTTAACGCCAATTGCTGAGCCCTTCTCAATCCTTAAAAATCACCCAGTTGTGAGGAACACAATTACATTCAGTCATGAATCCAAACATAGAAGCCTTAAACTCTCCCCTCAGCAATGATTAATCGTGTGATGTTTGTAATATTGCAGCTCACATCTAGCAAGCTCAATATCATACTTAATTGGATAAAAACAAACAAACTTGTGCTTATTGCATCAACAGTCTGCATGATATTTGGCTCTAAACATAAATAAGCACATGGGCCTAAACTGAATCTTGAAATTGCAGGTCAATCCATAAAACAAGTAAATAAAGTTAAGCTTCTAGGACTACGGCTTGATTGTCGTGGTGCGATCACATTAACTATATGGTTGCCACCACAAGGAAATGCTCACCATTTCTACCCCCTTTTTTTGCTAAGGCAAATTATTTGCTCTTTAGTTCTCTGCCACTTATTATTGCTCAGTAATCTGGTCATTTGCTTCAAAAACCCTATTTTTGAACCTTATGAGATGCAACTCTAGGTCCAATGTTGTTAAAATGCATGAACGTCTTGTGTGTTGAAAAAAGACTATTAGCCAATGTGCTTAGTTTGTTTCACTCTGTTATTCAAACTCAAACACCATCATTTATTTATGATAACATAACTTGCAGTTCAGATATCCACACTTATTTAACAAGAGGAGCCAGTAAAGGGCAGATGATTGTGCCTTTACCAAAATCCAATAACCTGAAAAAAAACTTTCATTTACAGAGCAAGTTCTTTGTGGAATAATATCCCAAATAAGTAACATTCGTTTCATCACAGGAAAGATACATTTTAAAAAGAAAGTTAAATCTTACCTTCACTTAAATTATTTATCATGAGGTTTTAGTTTTTTAGTTTTTCTTTTTTAATCTTCTTTGTTTGGTTTACCTTAATGTTAGCCATGTAATATACTGTAATATATCATTTTGTTTACAAGATATTTCTCTATTTTGCTTGGTTTGTTATTGTTTTATTTAATTTAATTTTTAATCTTTTTTGTTATTTAGTTCTGTAAGCAGATGTTGTATTTATTTTCCTTTCTTTATTTCTTTTCTTTTTTGTATATGTCAAAAAAGAAATATTGTCTGATTAAATGTTGTTTTGGACCTCAGAAGACTAGCTAGTCGTCTAGGCGTCAGCTAATGGGGATCCTTATAATAAATACAAATACAAATACAGTGCTCGATTCAACATGACTGCCATTTGAACTCACATTTTAAAAGGACAGAGTTCACCAGCACTAAACACCTGACAACAACGATTCACCTCACATGAATACTAAAAGTCATCTAGAACAAACCTGATCAAACTGGAACTTTCCTGCACATGGTCTGGGAGTGTGAACAGGTACATGAATAAAACAACATCAATAATATCTGATGTGATAGGATGTCGAATTCCTACTGACCCGATTGTTTTGTTACTTAATGATGACTCTAAATTACATCTGCCTGGGAGACAGAAGAAAGTTTGGCTAGCTGGATCAACTGCGACTAAGAAAATGATAGCTCCCCCCCCACACACACACACACACACACACACACACACACGCGGTTTGTATAAAACAGTGGCTGGCGTATTTTCTGGACATAGTTATGCTTGAGCTCTCTACAGCAAGGATTAACAAAGTCAAATCATCAATTGTGGACCTATGGAAAGGCGCAGCAGCACAAGTATCAGTCCTAATGACCTCAGCATCACAAGAAGTAGAGGAGAGCGACTAGGCAAGGAGTGATTTGTGTTTTTGTTTATTTGTTTGTTTTTGTTTTCCTCGAGACCGCAGAGGGTGGGGGGTGGGAGAGGGTTGTTGTTCTTGTTCAGTTGAATTTGTCTGTTCTGTATGTTCAAAAAATATATAAAAATAATAAAAAGTTGATCTTAAAAAAAAAAGTCATCTAGAACCAAAACTGCACTAATGTAATCAGTGATCCATGCAGCTGTGAAAACTATGTCTCTGCTTCTCATGCCTTGGGCTCTTGTGTGTTTCCAAGTAGAACCAGAGACAAATAGGGATATAAGAGTCCAGCGATGAGAGGCATTTATGTATTCTGCACTCCTGTCTGAGACCTGCAGAATTGATGGGAAGGCTGGCTGATTGCAGAGCAGATGATAAATGATTCTACACATGCCGATAAAATATCACCAAAATATCCACAGCCAGTGCTATTGTGGTACTGGACTGTGTGCTGCTGGGGATATTAAGGCCATTTTTGAAAATATACAGCTGTCTGGGACTCTTGGAAAATAAAACTTTTAATCTTGATTACTTTTTCCACATTTGCAGCCAAGTTAAAGCTCAAATCAGGGACAATGTCCTGCTGTGAAATCCATATTTATAACTACCTCCATTTTGTTACCATACAGTAAAATAATTTAAGGGAATAGTTTGGATGTTTTAAAGTGGGGTAGTATGAGGTACTTAATCCATAGTCAGTTTATTAGCTACAATAGATGGCAGATGGCACAACCCCAGTTTGGAGAAGCATGCAGGAGTACCGACGTGGAAGCTAAGCAATGTACTGCTGTGGAAGGGGAAGCAGCTAAACACTATTTTAGACACCTTAAAAAAAAAAATCAACATCAGTTTAAGTGAACGCTATATTTAGAATATTTTCACTGCTTACTTTGGTGTCAGACAGCCCTTTCCGACGGGGATCTGAAGTCGTTATTTCTGCTCTCTTCTAAGCCACCACACTTCATTGAAATATAAAAAAAAGTAATTTTACCTCACAGAACACGGGAATTGTTGGTCTGCCACTGCCTCAGTCGGTTAGTATGTTTGTGTTATTGTTTGACTTTGGTGATCTGAAAGCGATCGGAACTAACAAAAACTAAGAAACAAACTAACCAGCAACTCCCATGTTCTGGAAGGTAAAATTAAAAAAATGTTTAGAGCATAGATAACGGCTTCAGTTCCTTGTTGGAAAGGGCTGTCTGATGGCAAGGTGAAGCGGTGAAAATATTCTAATATAGCACACACTTAAACTGATATAGATTTCTTTAGGTGGGCCTTTTTTTAGGTATTAGTACTACTTGTTTAGCTGCTGCCCCCGTCCACAGCAGGACATTGCTTAGCTTCCGTGTCAGTACTCCTGCCTGTTTCTCCAAACTGGGGGCGTGCCGACCCCCATCTACTGTAGCTAATACACTGACTATGGATAAGTACCTCATACAACCCCACTTCAAAAACCCCCAACTATCCCTTTAACTGAAGATGCAGCTAAAATATTTCAGTTATTACTGCACATTTGTTAATAATTGTTTCTGCAACTTCTATGTTGGTCCTACAGTAACCTCAACAATATGAACACTAGCATGGTTCATTGGATACTCAGAAAGACTATGTAGTTAAGTAGATATCTATGTAATATATTTCCTGCCATCCATTCTTTTCCAAGGAAAAGCTGAATTTGAAGGTCTTTCTAGGTTAACTGCTCTGTGTAGCTCCATCTCAGCATGGTGCACTTGACAACTGGAGCGTTTCACTGATATGCGATGAGCACTTTTCACTGAAGCCCCATATCATATGGCAACATGACCCATAATTGGACAAAGAGAGATTAATGCCACAAGCACTTAGTAAGTGTGAGAATTGACTCTGAGCTGAATAAACCCTAAAGTAAATCTCTGTAGATGAATATATTAAATCTTTCACTATGCTCACTGACCAGACCAATCTTCATTAATTTCACAGAATAATGAAGGACTAATTCTGTGATCTGTGTGCTTTGTAGTGTGACAAATTCATTACCTCTCACTCCTCTTTGAAAAGTTTATACGTATGAATTCACAGAAGGTGGGCATACAAAGACGAGCCATGCAAAACAATCCATTTCCCAATTTTACCACGTAAATACTGGACAAGATTATATCTAGAGTCAGGGAAGAGTTTATGAATATGATTTCACTCTTGATTCCCTCAGCATATTGAAAATATTGAAATGAAATAAAGTCAGAGGTACATCTTGAGTTGCTGATGTGCATCTGTAATCAGAATGTTAGCGAAAAGCCTCAGGCATTCACGTTGGGAGGTTTTTAAAAAGAGTCCTTTCCTGCTGCTATCCTGAAAATGGTTGAATTATTGCCATCTGTGTCATTAGCTGAGATGAACTACAAGAAAAACAATGTTGGCTGGGGATAACAAAACACAGCAGACCCCACCACATACCTGATCAACTGACAGAGCACAAAGGTCACACTGTCAAGTCCTTTCGTGTTGTTGGATTGGACCACTGAGTATCAAACTGGGGAATGAGGATTGTACTCACAGATGGGAAGAATCAATTGATCGTATCTAGAATGAGAGAAATATGATGAGAGAAACTCTCTTCACATGATCAGTAGGATGAGCGGTGCTTGCTGCAAGACGGACTCAGAGCACAGGGCAGAGAGGGTGACCCAAAACCCAATCGGCACAGTGACAGTTCGTGTAGTGGTTTTCCACTTTGAATACGGCACACAAAACCGTACATGCCACTTTTGCCAACTTGAATCAATGAAAACTCTTAAATCGGAAAAATTATTTTATCATCATCACAAATGTTAAGTTAACTGCTCAGGCTGTTCTCATTTAACCTTGCATGGCAGCTGGATTCTCGCGATATCACTAGATAAAGCAAGAATCGCTGGTTCACAAATCACATGAAATCCATCTAGTTAAGCTTGAAGTAATGTGTTTGCGTCCAGACAGGGGACTATTCAGTGTCCTGTGAAAAACTTCCGGCAGCTATACGGCGTGTTTTAGGCATGTGTGACGGCCATTCAAAACAACAATGGCAGACGACACAGACAGATGGTTTATCCAATCACCTGTCAGGTAGTGCTTGCCCTTTCCTAAACAGTTCCCAATAAAGTTGAAACTGTTGAAACTGGCTGAAGCTAAAAGTGCAAGCAGGGTGCAATAGCAGTGCCATGAGGTTCAGAGGCTTCACTCTGTCTAAAATAACACAAGTATTCACACCGGCACAAAGTGATTCTGCTACACATCACGTGTAGAGTTAATAAAATAAGCAAGACTCACACCGAATATCTTAACCCTTGTGCCCTCCTCAAATGTACTAACATTGGACACCTTCGTGGCAAAAATGTACACGCACACAAAAACTGCTATTAAATCATCACACAATATTTGTTTCTGCTTTTTTTTCATGCATCTCTTAACCAACTTCTAACTTGCTCAAAACTACCAAACATTCAATCATTTTCAGGATTTTAACCTTTTAAATGCAAGTTTATTTATTTGAAGTAATTTTATTTATGAAAAACCCAAGTATTTCATTATTTATTACAAAAAAACCCACAAAAAATGTTGTTTTTTTTCCCATATAATTAATATGGAGATGGGGCTTTGGTGGTGATTAGGGTCGTGGATATGTCAAAGATAAGCAACCAAAATTAATTTGATTGCATTAGTATTTTTTACGTAGTGCCAGATACTCCCTCTGGACACCTTCGTGGCAAAAATGTACATGTCCAAAAAACTGATGTTAAATTATCATATATCAATATTTATTTCTGCTTTTTTTTCTTCATAAATCACTTAACCAACTTCTAACTTGCTCGAAACTACCAAACATTCAATCATTTTCAGGATTTTAACCCTTTAAATGCCAGTTTAATTCTTTGAAGTAATTTTATTTATGAAAAACCCAACAGAACATTAATTATTTCCCATAAAATAAATTGTAGGGGAATGGGGCTTTGGTGGTGATTAGAGTCTTGGATATGTCAAAGATTATCAACAAAACTGATTTGATTGCATTAGTATTTTTTATGTGGTGCCAGATACTCCCTCTGGACACCTTCGTGGACAAAAATGCCTCATTGACTTCCATTAAAACCACATGTTTTTATCTCACTGCCTTTACAGTATAAAACCATGCATTCTTTAATGTCAGCATTTCATTTTGAACAAACGTGATGGTGATATTTGACATTTTTACTGTATTCCACCAGATTCAACCCTTTTCCCTTTGTAGGCATGACATTATTGTTTATTATTGTATTGTTTGGTAGTTTTGAACAAGTTAGAAGTTGTTTAAGTGATTTATGAAAAAAAAGCAGAAAACAATATTGATATATATAATGATTTAATATCAGTTTTTTGGATATTTTTGCCACGAAGGTGTCCAGAGGGTGCAAAATGAATCATTCAAGTATAAAAAAACATGTAAGAGTAAAAAACACTGGCTTTAAAAATGTTGACCAAAAAGAAAGGTTCTGACAAAATGTCATGCCATAAGCAGTAACACACACAAAAAATATCACAAAATGAAAAAGAGAAAAATGTACAAAAATGCCCGAAGAGGGCATGAGGGCTAAGAAAGATGCAAGAAGAAGAAGTGAATTCAGTGTTTGTAGTTCAGCAGCCCCATGGCATACTGTAAATACCAGATTAACTTCTACTCCATGTACAGTACAGTTATTCCTCTACTTTACCCTTCACTTTGTCTCCGAGACCCCTCTGCTTAACCCACAGACAATGTGTTAGTGATGTGTTTAATCAAACCACCTGGATGGGTTAGAGTTGGCAGAGAGCCAGACTTCACTCTCTCTCTCACACACATACACACACACACACACACACACACACACACACACACACACACACACACACACACACACACACACACACACACACACACACACACACACACACACACACACATACAGTGACCCATGGAGGCCTTTCTCATTAGCTCAGTCATGATGTGTGGATTCCGGCTGACCAGCTGAGCAAGTTTCTTCAGAAACCAAGGCCTGCTGTTTGTTTGATGCATCCTTGAACTCCCCTTCCACTGCAGGGATGACAGCTCTGCGGAGCATACAGTCCTTGCAGCCAGTAATGTTGGGCTCCACATAGTCTATATCCACGATGTTCCACTTCCGGGATTGCTCCGTTGCCACCAGAAAAATGGCTCCACATGCACTTTTGCACAGAGACCAATGCAGACCTTTGCCGACATGGGCAAATAAAGCTACTTTTACCTCCCGCTGACCTCCACGGCTGCATGGATGTGAAAAGAATAATTGCATCACAGAAAGATGTCATGCTGTGTTTTAGAGTTTTTGATACACATATAGTTGTTTTATGTAATCCAATGCTAAATGGATCATTTTATGTATTTGTGTCACAGGAATTTTTAGACATTATTAGGCATTACCAGGTTTGGAGGACATTTTTCAGGACGGACATTCAGACATGCTGTCACAACAACAACAAAAAGCACAAGTGTAACCAATAATGCCATTTAATAATGGCTGCATTCCATTAAGGTATGCCCTTGTATTTTGCAAATTAAATTATAAAAGATTTACAAGATATTTTACAATCTGATAACTTTGCAAGGTAACCAGTGGGACTGCATAAAAACAGAACACATTTGCATACCGTAATACATGTCATGAATTAATTCAAATGTCTGTTGCATCATATCAATCAACATAAATGCCCTTCATTTATGTCATTCATAAACGTGTCCCGACTGAGTGAATGAAATAAAGCTGTTCCAGTTCTTAGAGGACAGATCCATAAGCCGGGGAGACAGGCTGGGGGACCAGCCCCTGGTGGTTCCAGTCTGCTGGCGTTTGGCCAGTCCGCCTGGTCCACAGGGCTCCAGCATTACATTGTATTTGCAGGCAGATGCCTTGGCATCTGGACCCAGGGTTAGTAAGCAACCATCAGCGTGTGCTGGCGCTGAGAGAAACTCTCTCTGTGCAGGCTAGTACACAGGGCCAGGAGCCCTCGGTGGAGCAGATTGTTGGCCATGATGGAGCCTGATTTCCATCACGCATTATCCAAGGCCTGCAGATAAGTCTGGATCCCACAGGGGCCTTCCTCTGAACTGAACTCTCAGGAAAAGATGGTGGGCCACATGTAAGGATCTGTGGTGCCAAGCCAGGACAGCACGGGAATGAGATGACGTAAACAGAAATAGTACTGGTAACTTCAACACATATAGTGGCATGCTGCTGTATGTTGGGCTCAGATAATGTAGTCATTTTGAGAAACAAAGTTGTCAAGCTTGGAATTGGTTGTTGAGAGTTTTGATTGACAGCCGGTCACAACTTTTGTTGAGCCAGTAAAGGATGTGACATTGTGTGTTTGACTGTAAATAATCAGTAATATACAGGCAAATACATTCAACTGCATGACCTGACAGATTCAGAAATCACAGCCAGTGCAAAAATTAAAAAACAAAGTAAATGCAAAAAAGCATTTTTTTTTTTCCCCGGAAGTATCTGTGACTGATATAATACCTTGGTCTGCTTACATTGGATCCTATATAAGAGCTGATGATGATATTGGACAATTCTGTATTACAATGTTTTTTTATGTTTAATGTTCAATGGCAACAATTTAAAACTATTAACAGTTTACTTTACTGTTAAAGTTAGGTGAAATTATGGTTATGGCAAAATAACTAAGGTATGGGCAAGTTCAGGCAACTAAAAGAAAGTCAGAAAGCTCCAAATAAAATGTAATGCAACAGAGCCACAGGATCAGAGCTTTTTATTGAGAGCTATCAGTACACCAAGGTGGAGTTTGTTTTTTGATCCAGCACCTGTAAAGGTTTTTTTGCATGTGCACAGTCTTCACATGGTAAAGGATAGAGAAACAGTGTGGTTACCAGTGTTGTAGTTGAGTCACCAACTGTCGAGTTTGAGTCAAGTCTAAAGTCCCCAGTGTTCGAGTCCAAGTCCAAGTCCAAGTCACCAAAGAAGAGTCTGAGTCGAGTCCAAGTCAAGTCACGAGTCCAGAGAATAGCGACTTAAGTCGGAATCGAGTCCGAGTCCAGGACTGGAGTACTCCATTACTGCCTATTACACATAAAAGTAGTCCGAAACTACATCCAACTTCCAAGTCCTAGACATCCGGATCTAGGACTCGAGTACTCCATCACTGGTGGTTACAGTTTTAAAAAAGCACACATTAACTGTTATGTCTGTTAATGTCTCCAGTTTCCCACATCAAATTAAGATGCACTATATGTTGATCCACTACCCCAACCTCAACACTTTTCTCTGCTGCTGTGGGCACTCTCTTACATTGGCTCTTAATGTTGGCAATGTGTGTGAAACACGAGGTGCAGAATCGTTCACTATGAACATAATTCCTCAGGATACTGGGCTGAATCTTGCTGATTACAGGGCTTCTTCATCTGGTGCTGGTTCACCTTGCAATGATCGGCAGTGAGTACTTTAGAATAGCTTTTTACTTTAGCATTTAATCATTTAGAATTATATCAGCTCTGCAGCCTCCATCACAACATTTAAATCATGGTGTCACGTTTTCTTTCTTTTTTTTTACCAATGCTTTTAATGCTTAATGAATCCTGTCCTTGTTTATAATGTATTCTTTTTTGTTTAGTTGTTTTTGTACAGCACTTTTATGCCAAGTTATGGGACAAATACATAAAATATAAATTAATTCCTAATATAAAAAAGCTCATATACTGTATACAAATGTCTTTTGCCTTGGGTACAAAATTGTCATACTTGACCTGTTTGCCCTGGTATGTGACACGTGATAATTTGATAGCACACGCGACCATATGGCCTTTACCTCTAAAATCCAAGGAAGGCTAACATTCCCCCTTTAATCATTCACTTTCTCCAGCAACATTTTGCCATCTGGCCCAGACATTCAAACCAGTGACCTGCTGTTCACACGCACTTCTCCACACTGTGACGGCAGTGATGATACCATCAGCTCCATCATGCAAATGAAATGTAACGCTTTTAAACTCTTTGATGCGACAGCTGAGAGCAGAGTGGAGGAAAGTTGTGATTTAAAGTGCACTCTTTTCAAGTCCCCATCTTTGTGAAAGCTTGTTTGTGATGTCAAGTGTACCTAGATCATCTCAAGAAATACACCATAAAAGCCTCTGGTATGGAATAAAATATCAGAATGTAAATTTTAACGAAAGCCACGCGATCCTGCTTTTGTTCCCGAGCTGACTTACTAACCTTGATGACTATTTATTCTCCATTAAAGTGACGTGCTATTAATTAAGCCACAGTTCGATCAATTAACACAAAAGGCAGCGGCTCGAAACCATTTGAAAACACAATTGATTTTATGACCTCCTCCCTCCTCCTTTAAGCCATATTCATGTCACTAATGTCCTGCCACTTACCTGCTCTGCAGCGCACAAGCATGCATTTAAATTATGCGTGAGTGTCAATGGTGTCCTACAAAAACGTTGGATTTTCCTCTTCATTACACCTAGAGTAACACACACTCAAAACATGTAAGATAGCAAGAATGCTGGCATTTGTGGCAAAGGCAAAATATTTTATTACATTTCTGCCTTTATTTATGGAAATAAATGCCTTCTGATAACAGGCATCTCATTCACACTTACAAACACACACCGGCTGGTATCACCCTGTTTTCCTGAGCCTCACGCTAGTCTACAAAGCAGCTCTATAACTGAATTCTCGGAACATCCACACATTGAATAAATTGCCTCACACTCCATAAATTTGCCCAGAAGCTGAGAGTCACTTTGAGAATATGGGTGGGGGTTGTGGTGGGGTGGTGTGAGGGTGAAAGTGTGGATGAGAATAAGAAGAAGATAGAATTCAACAGATAGAGAATGCAAAAGGAAGAAGACATAAAGAAGGTCATATACTTTACCCCCAAACTGCTCTATTGACAACATTTAACTTTCCCAAAACAAGTGTGCTATATCTTATTTTGAAATATTGTAGTCTAAATACTAAATTACATCACAGTTATTAAATATTTGACAATAATAAGTTTGAACTAAAATGGTTCTCTGAAGGATGATACCAATACTGATATTTTTAGGGATATTAACAACTCACATTTAAGCCCAGAGGTTACAAATACTTCAGGTTAAATGCAGATCAGATGCAACCAGTGAACAAGGTATACAATAAATATGTAATCAATCAAACTGTGTCATTTATTTTACATCAGAGCTGGACTGACATATCAATACATCACAATAAGGCTGACCGCAGCATATTTACAGCAGTGTGTCTGTTAGGTTTGAGATTGTTTTGCACTGGGTGGATGATTGATTTTTTTAATCATTGCTAACTACACAGACTCTCGAAAGCTTCTCTGAAAAACCTTATTATTTAAAACACGTCAGCATAAAGATGCTTTTATAGAAAATGCAAGTGTTTGGAAAAGACTGGGATTATACTGCACGAGTTGTGTGTTTGTAAAAGGATGTCTTGGTATATTTTGGCTGTTATTAAACGAAGTCGCCTATTACTTCAATGTATCAAGACTTTTCTCAGTTTTTAAATTCTTCATTCACCGGGGAGGCTTGCGACAAAAAAAAGGTTTTCTTCAAGACTTTAAGGCAACACGGGTGGAGTAAATGATATACAAATGTTCCTTTTGGGGGTGAAGTATTCCTTTAAGGCCAGTTTAAGATTTAGAACAACCCACTGTGAAAACTTCACAAACTCACAAAGAAAATAATGTATTGCACATTACAGCATGGCATCATCAGACTATCACAGCCGTTTCAGCCATCGTGTTTTCTGGAGTCCATGGAGTAGCACAGTGGCTGAACCAGGGGTTGATGCACAGACTGTATAAGTGAAGCCAAAACATCTTGATCAACCCTGGTGGCTGGCTGCAGTATAGGTCATAAATCCCATTCCCTCCATGTTAGCTGATGGACCAAACTAAAAAATACAGTAAGTACAAAAGTACACCTCAAATACATTTTTCCTAAAGATGGTTTCTGACATTTTAGGTAGTTTGTGCAAGTGTTCCTTTTTTCTGATAAGTTTGGTTTTAATAAGGTATTTGATTCTATACAAACGGGGTGAAATGTCATGATTGACAGCTGGGATTGACTCGCGACTGGTAGGGTGGGTGTATGGGCGGGACTTCGATACAGCGGTTCCATCACCCGATCACTACTGGGCAGACTCTGGCTCCAACATTATAAGATGGCAGCGCCCATAACCGGGATATTTTGTCTTCACTTTTGTACAGTGGATGGAAGTAAAGATGTGTTGCCCATCTTTTTTAGTGTGAACCCACTAACTGAAGCCAGGCTTAAAGGAAAGCCATAGTGAGAAGTACCAGATATTCTATAGACACTGTATATCTACTAACTAACTAACTGTCACAGCTAAGCTTTCACCAGTACTGACAATATTGGCTTTTTGTTAAAAACTGGACATTAGCTAATCAGTGTCATCCACCTCCGATGTCATCTGGTATCAACCTTCTAAATCCCATATCGGTCATATGCCTCCTCTCCTCTCATCATGTGCGTAATCATCTGGCGTTGCATGTCTTTGGTTATGGCTGGTGCAAGGGCAATGGGAGTGCTTTAATGGGGGCCTCCGTTCCTCCTCCATTTCATTTGCCATGTCTATGAGATGAGAGAGAGACATGAAATGATGACAGGCCGGATCATTATATTATAATATATATATATATATATATATATATATATATATATATATATATATATATATATATATATATATATATATTCTGTTTCCCATCCACTTATTCACTTTTTTTTTAGAGTTCATTTGTAATAAAATTGTTGAGACAGTGTTTGTATGCACACTGGATAGTCAAGTATCAAGGTAGATCAAGGTAAAATGAATAAAATCTTAATGTTCCCCAAAGAAACATTGTCATACATACAATGTCAACATGTTTGTCCATTTGTCCTTCCCTTTTTTCTAAAGAAATGGCTGTACAGAATTACTTCACTGAATCTATTAATCAATGAACTGAGTGGACTGAACCGTATGAGACACTTCCTTTATCTGTAAAATTATGATGAGGGCAGCTTTGACATGAAAGGTTGTGTTCCCCATACTTTGCAGGTTTGACAAGTCAATGAGAACCCCCACGTCTTCAGTGACCACTGAGATGCCCTTCAGCAATTCTCTTTACACCTAGCTGCTGTTCTGTGGCAAGTGGTATTCCCTTTTTGTTCTTTTTAAAAGCCTAAACTCAACCAGGATATGTTGAGAGTTTAAAAGACAATTTCATTGTCATATTTGTTCAAAGGAACCCACCACGTGCCCCTCTGGTCATCCCAAGTGCCCTTCTCGTCAATCTAAATGCTCAATCGCTTTGCGAATTAGTTTAAATTATTCTTCGGATCAACCCAACACCCCCATCGTTGGTTCAGCTGTCCATGTGGTAAGCCTGAGAGCCTTTTGACTCGATCCAAATGCATCTGTGGTTGGCCAAAGTGCACTTCTTGTTGGTTTAAATGCCCAAGTGCTCTTCAAGTATAAGTTTAAATGACCTGGTCAACATAAGTGCCTCTCTACTCAATCCAAATGCTGTGATTGGTCAAAGCACCCTTCTGTAGGGTTTTTCCATGCACATGTGCCAGCTTGGCTCAGTTCTACTCGGCTTGGCACGTCAGCCAGACACACGGCCGGGATTTGCATTTCCTTTACAGCAGAGCCACGCGCTTGAAGGTGTGTCTTTAGTGCCGGTGAGTCAGTGACACAGTCACAGTGCTATTTTAAGCTACATGTAAAGTTCGAAAATAGTAGCTAAATCTGTCCTTTTCAGCAGATATTTTAGTTACAACAAGATTGAGCTAGCAAGGCAGTTTTGTGTTTATATGTTTGGTATTTATTCAGTTTTGGCAACCCCACAATCTCTACAAAGCATGCGGCCAGAGCTGAGGTCTGTAACACCATAGTAAAGCACACCCTCTTGTGTAATATTTCTAACCCTAACAAACAGGGAAGCAGGATAGAAACTTAACTTCAAACCACAGAGATTCAGTAGTATAGCTACAAAAGTACTGAGTGCACAGATACTTTTAAAAACGTCTCTCTCTCTGGTCTCCTGCAAAGACATGAGTTGAGTCTCGCAACATTTGAAGCAGAGAAAGTGGGTCATCGGGGGTTGTTTGCAGCCCACTTGAAGACGGGTCTGGCGAGTTTTGGACTTTCTCCGAGAAGGTCCTTCTTGGGCGCGCGCGTGGCTTGTCACGCTTTAACTAGTAATGGAAACCCAAATCAGCAAAGCCTGGTTTGGCTCGGCATGGCCAAAAGTCCCAGTGAAAAAAAAAAACACTGGTCAGTCCAAGTGCCCAACTTCTAGTTAGGGTTGGGTACCGAACCCAGTATTTTTAGTGCGACCGACCGAATCACGTCGGTACTACCGAGTATTGGTTCACGTAAAATCAAACGGTGCCTAATTTCGGTACCTGAGAGTAAGCGCAAGCTTATCTGTCCTCTCTGCATGTTGACAGAGAGCAGAGGTCTGACACACGCGCGCACAGAGGAGCGGACGGAGCAAACTACGTCGGCTGTGCAGTTTTGTTGTCACAGTGAGTCACGGCAATGCCGATAAAGCGGTTTAAAGTGTGGTTACAGATGTTCAAAACTTCACGCAGACAGCGTTTGCTGCGATATGATATTTTTTATGGAGAGCGGTCGCAGTGCTGTTGACATTACACTTCCTCTAAGCAGGCACAACCAAGGGGGTAAGCGTCTGTCAACAATCCTATGGCGCCATTTTGATGCTAACAAGCAATCACCCACCATTAGCATTCCATTGACTGCCATTCATTTTGACGTCACTTTGACAGCGAATAACTTTACATCTGAAGCGTTTAAAGACTTTATTTGTCCATTGTTTATTTCTAAAGAAACACGACAATGTATAAAAGGCTCCATTACCTTGTACCTCACGTTATGGCTCCGTAGCAGACGTTTTTGTAAAAATAGGTTAACGATTGTGTCATAATCACGCAACTTACTGTCGCATAGTAGAGGAATTACCGTATAGTACAGGAGAAGCTCGCAGGTAGTTTCGACTTACATTAGCTGTTTAAGTGTAATTACTAATGTTAACTAGCATTTTAGTTAGCAATAATTAGCCTGTGACCATGTTATCTCCTTACATATACCTACGCTCTTCGTTTATATACTGTCTATGGGCACAACAGTGGTTTCTGTGCCCTGGGGACTGACTGACAGGCTGAGGTTGCAAGGCAAGGCAACTTTATTTCTACAGCACCTTTCAGCATGAAGGCAATATTATTTTTGTTTTTGTTTAATTTCTGTCAGTGTTAAATATTCTAAATAAATGACATAATGTTCTAAGTAAATAGGTTTGGAATTATTTTTTACAACTGAAATATTTTTAATAAATTACAGAGGGAAAGTACCGAAAAAAGTACCGTTGGGTGCCAGAACCAATTCCAGGTACCGGTTTCGGTAGTGGTATTGGTTCAGATGCGAAAGGTACCCAACCCTACTTCTAGTTGATCTAAATGCCCCTCTGTGAGCACTGCTACCCTGTTAGTCCGTTCGAGCATCCTGCCCATGCCCCTATAGTTGTAATAAGGGTCCATTTTGTCAGCCCAAGTGCCCTTTGAGTTGGTTTTAATGTCATTTTAGTCAACTAAAGTGCCTCTCTAGTCTGTGCAGATGCCCCTGTGATCAGCAAAAGTTCCCTTCTGGTCAGTTCAATGCCCAACTTTTAGGTAGTTGGAGCTGTTTCAGATGCCCCTGTAGTCAAACACCCTTCTCGTCAGTTAAGATGCCCCTCTGGTCAGCTCAAGTGCCCATGAGGTGCTTCCCCTTCCCCTCCTCTCTCTGTGCACATCACTATCAAACTGACACTGGGCAGATCACAGGTGTGACTGTGTGTAACTGTTTGAGTATAAGACGGGGTGTTTGTTGAAAAAAAGAGTGTTCATCCTCACCAAACCTTCCCTGGATAAATAAAGCGTGAAGAAAATCAACAACAGCCGTTTCAGCGGATATCAATCAGCTGTTGTATATCAACATCATAAACATCTCCAAATCGTCTTCAAGGCCAGGAAACGTAGTTACAGTAGTAGTGTCATAAAGCATATCCTCAGCTCCCTCTCACTCCAGACAACGCCATCCATCAGATCCGCTTGATCCATGAATTGTTTTCTGCTCTGTAGTTAATGAGCCTGCAGTCTGGCAACAAGGAATCGACTCATCCTCATACTCTCCTATGGATTTCAGCATCACAGACATTACAGATGGTTGACTCCTGATCATTTTTGTTATTGATTTTCGTTACAAGGCCAAATGTGGCAGAGCAACAACGCAGGAGAAATGACCACATAAATCTGTTGTGATACATGCAGCATGCAGGAGGTTCTACTCTGTAAAATGTACTCAGTCTGCAGCACAGACAAACATCTGTGATTAGGACAGTGAGTGTCATCCTGATGAAGAAAATAGGCAGACTTCACTTAAAATGACATTTCAAGTTTGAAGTTTGAGTGCACTGAGTTTTTGTTCATTTTACTCATGTATCGTGAGCTTTAACACCTAATCTGCCTTTCAGTGCTTTTGTCACGATATTTGCATTTTTGTATTGCATCTTAGTTGCTCTTTAAAGTTAATTTCCACTCCCAGTGTAGACAAGTATACGCCCTAACTACAACTCAGGCACACTGCTCTTGCATGGCATCATCATTTTATTTTATTTAACCAGGACAGTCTCACTGAGAAGAAAAATCTCTTTTTCAAGAGCATCCTGGCCAAGACAGGCTGTATGAGGAGCTACCAAAGAGTCAGGTCATTTTGCAACAGATTCCACGCAGAGGGAGCACAACAACGCCCACTTTCCCCTATTCCTGGCTTTAGGGACCTGGCTTTAATGCATTGCAACACATGCTACGTTTACACGTGGCCGGCTATTTTCATATTTATTCAAAAATAACATTGTGCACAACTGTCAGTTTTCAGAAAAGTGTTCGTTTACATGTACCCGTGTATATATGCCGTCAATGCCGTCAAGAGCATGCCAAACCTGTAGGTGGCAGTGTAACGAGAAGCTCAAGCCCACGTTAGCCAATCAGAATAAAAAATAGCAACAATAGCAACAACAGCAACAAATCACTTCCTCTTTCTCTCTCTCGGCTGCCTAAACCTCAGTTTGTCTCAGTTTACATGCAAACGTGCAAACGAAGATTTCCAAAATATCCACTCTGGCCGGAGGTTTTAGAAAGACTCATTTTCAGAGGCGAATTCTCCGTTTGCGTATATACACGAAGGGCACAAATGAAGGGAAATGTCTCAGTTTTTCAAAAATAACCAAGTACGTGTAAACAGGGCAAAAGTCACTCTGCAATATATTCTACCTTACTTAAATGTTTAGTTCTTGGTGAGATTGATTCTTCAGTTGTTTGTATGTTGTTTCATCTGTGTGGTAGTGTTTTGGGCCTTTTTGAACAAATAGTCACAAGACCTAAGGGTCCCAAAGACCCTAACTCAGGTAACAAGTCCTCTTAGCATTTGCACTGTATCTGAAGAAATGTGAAGAGTGATAATAGATTCAAAAACTATGGTGTGGTTGACGATGTAGTTTTCACTACATCTTGCAGATAAAATAAAATTTAATTTCTCCTTTTATCTTGCCATTTTTTGAATTATGCAGATATCCAACTACATAACTGTATATGTAATTCCTATCAGATCTCTCTCTCTCTCTCTCTCACACAAACACACACACACACACACACACACACACACACACACACACACAAATGAGAAAAAAGCAGATCTACTCCTGCAAGGACAAACATTAATCTTCTCCTCTCACACATGGAAGGAAGGCAAGAAGAGCACTCATTTATACTGTACAGCACATTTCATTACAAGTAAAGAGCGTTACATTAAAATGTGTACAACTAAAAGCAACATGCATACAGAAAACTATAAAACAAGAAATACAAAAAAGGGACATGTAAGAGAGACACTCACAGGCACCAAAATAGGTTGTGTGAGTGGGAGAGGTAAGGAGTTGTGGGTTTACAGCCTCTCTTCTCTCTGAAGTGGAAATTCCCCTGGAGGAAATCAGCAAGAAAGTAGAAACCATTTATGTGTTCACTCCTCCCTATTGCAAAGAAATTATCCTGTACAAACCCCCACATCCCTGGGAGCCGAGCTGCCTTGACCTTCACCACGCTCTACCTGTTGTAAAGCCTCTCAATGTGCAATGCCCCATTTTGTGCTTGATATAAAAGTGGAGCGAGTTCGAGCATTAGAGAATAACACACACTGACATATCCATGAATTCCAAATGAAAAACAAATAGACACAAGCAAAAAAAACAGCATCCAGTTTACTTTACTGCTCAACTTCAGAGGTAACAGGACATTTATGGGTTTACTGTTTAAATTGCTCATATTGTGCTTTTTGGCTTTTTCCCCTTTCCTTTATTGTGTTATATATCTTTTTTGTGCACATTATAGGTTTACAAAGTGTAAAAGCCCAAAGTCCAACCCAAAGGGACTTCCCATCTCCAACAGAAAAAACTGTTCACAAACTGCTCCAAACAGCTCTATTGTAGTCCAGCCTTTACTTCCGTGACGAACGTGCGTCACTTTGTAACCCACGTTATAATGCTCTGCCTAGCTGCTAGCGAGGCACGCCCTCATACTCTGCTTCTGACTGGCTAGTAGTCCTTACCTAGCTACTGAGCATGTGCGACTCCCAACAAAGATGGAACAGAAGTGTGATGCCTCACTCTGTAGCTAAAACAGAGAGCTCAACACACAGGGTGAAAAGAGGACCTGCAGCAATGTGTAATACAACAAAAATGTGGTGTTTTCTGAACATTAAACCATGTAAATCTATTCTGATATAACCTCTAAATACAATTATGAACCTGAAAATGAACATAATATCAGCACTTTAAAGGAAAGAATAAGTTCACACAAAGTCAAACAACTGATGTGCACAAATGTCAACTGCAAATTCTTTTTCTTACCCACTCACTGGAAGAAGGTTTTTCCATTGACAATTTATTTGCAATTATACAAATATCATCTAGATGCTGATCTGTCCCAGTGGCAAGGCCTGTGCTTGTCACACCAAAAGACCTCTTAAAGAGAGAACATCTAAACAACAAACAGCAATTCAGACAATTACATTACGGGCCACATGCTAACTAAGTTGTTTTCTCGGTTTGTGAATTAAAGTGAACTTTGTACACAAGATCAATAAGATGTTATGGTTTCAGAGTTGGATTTGATGTTAAAAGGTTCAAAGCATGTCTGGATCCATAGGATGACGGATGTATATTAAAAATTAGTGTTTTTGTGGCAACATGAATTACAGCAGTGCCTCCCCTGCTTATTCTTTAAAAAATGAAGAGGATACCATTCTTGTGGTTCTCTGATGATGGTGTGTTGGCCAAAATGTATTGG
Organism: Sander vitreus; assembly: GCF_031162955.1. NCBI lineage: Eukaryota > Metazoa > Chordata > Actinopteri > Perciformes > Percidae > Sander > Sander vitreus. The sequence continues at coordinate 8,369,794 of NC_135869.1, read as the reverse complement.
CATATTAAATAAAACTTAGACCATTTCTTTTTTTGATTTTTTTGAGTTTTTTTTCTCAATTCACAAAATGTTGCCTACATGTATGGTATCACATGTTAATACGACAAAATCCTTTTTTTCTTTTCAAAAGTCAAATCCTAAAATCGAGTTTGTGGGCAGAGCACAGCTGCTAAAATGGTTTCGTCTTTTCACTAATCTTGGGACTGGACTGGGCTTTAAGCCTAAAGTTACATTCATTAGACAATACAACTTTAGATGAGTGATCCAGAACAATACATTTAGGAAAATAGCGTTATTACATTGTTGAATTCATTAAATTAAATGAGTCCTCACTTATTTGTCTCAAACCTATCTTACCCATGGCTTGTGATGCGCTACTTCAGCACAACAAACACATATTACTGGGACCACTACAAATAAACATTTAATATCCAGGATGAATTCACATTATAGACACTACTGCTGACTATCCCTATAACAATGTGGCCACAATTAAGCACATCGACCAAAGATGGGACCGACAGCAATATAGCCTACTAGGTTTCAACCACTGACTGTATAAAATCAACATTAGCAGCAGGTGCTTTTACTTTGGAAGCCATTGGCCGTTGGACGAGACAACTACGTCACTTCCTCTATCTGCATCAGTGGCTCTAGCAGTCTTTTTGCTAAGCTAGCCGGCTGATAAGTGCAGGAATTCTTAAATATGGCCGATTTAACCACTTTTAAAAGTGAACTCACGCTCATCGTTAACAACCTGGCCAAGGCGGTGGTGACGGAGGTGGACAAAGTCTCTTTGAATGAACAAAGTCCCGTAACCGAGGTAAGCTACCTGCAGCTAACTGTAGCTAACGGCTAACTTTACGTTAACTTCCGGTGTAATGACTGGAGGGGTTTTGAATGATAGAGCCAGGTTAACGGTTATAATATTAAAGAAGAGCTTGGCTCTACACGCATTAGTCCTCTTCCAGTAACACCAAACTCCATTCAAACATCTTTTAAGCACTTACACACTGTTACACAGACATCATAACAAACAATTTAGACTTTAAGGCGTGAAAATGGGTGTTCAACATAGTTTGGTGAATGGCATGCTTTCTCTCAGTATTGATATGTTTTAAGTTGTTTACATGAGATTTTTACGTTAAGATAACGTCTTATAATATATCACGTGTAACTGTAAAAGTTAGTAAAAGTCTCCCTTTTGAAAAAAAAAAAATATATATATATTCTTCAATAGCCTACTGTAGATAAGCAAATGTACACAGTATGATAAACTCTCATTTTGATATCACGGTAGCCTATATAGCTGCAACCCTATACTTTGTATGGATGCTGTGTGTCTTATACCTGCTGCTGTAACACAGAACCCAGTTTGGGATCAGTAAATAAAATTATCTATCCATCCGTTCATCCATCCGTACATACACACTACTGGTAAAAGTCCTTACTTAACTAAAATGATGTAACTAAAAGTATGTAAGTTGTCATCAAAGTGTACTTAAAGTAAAAGTACTTATTGCAGATGGAGTTGGCCTTTTAAGTTTCAGTGAGTATCGTCATTCTTTCAGGACAAACTCAGGGCTCTGGTGGACAGTTTGTGTGTTGAAGCCGTTGATAAAATCCTGAAGATGGTTGAGCTGGCTGCTGGGAAGCAGAACGAGACTCCAGGAGACCTGAAGGATCCGCCTGAGTCTGATGAGAGCAGCCAATGTTTAACGAAGCCGACAGAAGGTGATCTAAGAACACAGAGAGCAGCTTTCATACAGGGAAGCTACAACAATAGGGTTCAGATTAGAGGTCGTCACAGGTCTACTCAGTTCTAGTACTGTACTGAAGTACAAATTTAAGGTACATGTACTGTAACAAAGTCTTTATACTTCTAGTTCACTACATTTATCTGACAGCTTTATTTACTTTACAAAATAAGATTTTTACCCACAAAACATATGAAGAGTTTATAAAATCTGATGTTTTGATCTAAATTAAACTCCCCTGCAGTTTATACAGGTACAGCTGAAACCAATATTCCATTAATTAATTTGTCAGTTGACAGAAAAATTAATGTGAAACTATTTTGATGGTTGAAGTCATTTTTTAATGTTGCATAGACAGCAGGAATAGAGCGGTGAGTTGGTTTGATTTCCCTCGCCACTACCATCCAATATCTTTCACGAAAATCACAACTAATACTTGCAAAATAGAGCACACATTCAGCATACATTTAGCAGAGCTGACGGAGACGCAATCAGGTCTTTGCCTTACAGGGTACATTTTTATACTTTAACTATATTGTCATGATTATACTTAAAAACTTTTACTGAAGGAACATTTAACAAATGCATTTCAGATGCCTACTCGTCATTAAAACAGATCTTTCTGCGAATTACTAATCACTACTTAAAAAAAATAAAACACTAATAATGCCAAATGTCAAATATTTTTAACAAATCTAAATTGATACAGAAATGTAAGATTTAGTAAAATTCTTGTGCTTCCTCTTTGATATTATAATAAGGCGATAACAACATGAATAAGTAGGTTTTTCTTTGGTTCTTTTGAGCTGCTGTAGAACAGGAATTTCCCCAGTGTGGGATTAATAAAGTCTCTTATAACGGTCACAATATACAGAGTAAGAGAAAATAACATATACTGCAGAAGTCACAAATTATTGAATATAAGATACACTGACATTTTCATAAAAAGATGTTTTAAAATGAAAAGAGCTGCAAAGTGTTTGAGATGTGGGATGGGATGTGCAAAATATTGCCTAAAGAATGTGCAATTTTCACCACATGAATGTGTTGTGATTGTTTAAAGCAGGTTGTGTTTCCTGGGTTTCAGGTGGAGCAGGTGGAGGTGAGAGCCCCCCCACAGAGCAGACCTACATCCTGGTTTTCAGGGTCAGTGAGTGTATCCACACTAATGGCGCTTTTCCATTACATGGTACCTGCTCGACTCGCCTCGCCTTTTTTGGTTTTCCATTACGAAAAAAAAGTCCCTGGTACCTGCTAACAGGTACTTTTTTTAGTACCACCTCAGTCGAGGTTCCAAGCGAGCTGAGCCGATACCAAAAGGTGACGTGAGCCTCCACAGAACTGTAAAACAAGCTCAAGTGGCCTGATGTTTATACTTGTGCGCTGGTGTGTGCGTCGAGCCGGCATGTAAGATGACCAGCCACACTGAGGCGGTACTAAAATCTGCAATGGAAAACGGACGCACAGTGTGTCGAGGCGAGGCGAGTCAAGCAGGTACCATGTAATGGAAAAACGCCATAACAGAGTGAGGATCCTAGACGCTCTGAACAAACTGAACACCGGTACTGTTTTGTGTTTTGTAGAGCGCTGCTGTCGACTCCAAGTGTCTGCTGGTGCCACTGCAGAACGCTGCTAATGCTAACGGTGAGTTTATCTGGGACAATAACCAGTCCTACACTTGGAATCAGGAAGATGATTCCAACGATAACTGCTTATTACAAAGTTTCTTTGGTCGCAGGTGAAAATCAAACCGCCTCCATGGACGCGAGCGGTGAAGCCACGACTCCGCACAGTGAGCACTCCACCTCCTCCCCTCCCACGCAGGCTGATGTCCCCGACCACGAGTACGCTCGGCCCTCTTCGCCGCCGCCCCGCGCCATCTCATCAGCGGAGGGCGGAGTCAGCGCAGCAGGCAGCAGGACACCGCGCCGCAGGAGCAGGCTGACCAAAAAACTCAACACGTCTCAGACTGAGACAGCAGAAAGTTACTACCAGTGTTCGCGGTGTGAGATGCTGTTTCCAAACACAGAGCGACTCTCTGACCACGAGAGGAAGTCTCACCCGGCGTGCTCGGTTTGCGGAACAGAGTTTACCAGCCACCTGAAACTGCGCGAACATGTGACGAAAGAGCACGGGCTGCTGCCGTACTCTTGCGACTACTGCCCCAAGAGGTTCAACCACAAAGCTCACCGCAACCTGCACGTGAAGGCGAGGCACACCGGAGAGAAAACCTGCCACTGCGACGTCTGCGGCAAAGGTTACTCCTGCATCAGCATGATGAAAACGCACAGGATGACCCACTTCGAGAAGATGTTCATCTGCGACGTCTGCGGGAAGAGCTTCTACCACGCCGGCCACCTGACGCGCCACAAAGTGGTGCACCAGGAGGAACGGCCGTACCAGTGCTCCACCTGCGGTAAGGGCTTCAACCAGGCCGCCAACCTGCACACCCACCAGGCGATCCACACCGGAGAGCGGCAGCTCTGCTCCATCTGCGGCAAGAGCTTCCGCTTCCTGAAGAACCACGTCATCAGCAAACACTCAAACGATCTCCCTGCCGACGAGCTGCCGGCCAGAGACGCCATCATCACCTGCGAGGTGTGCGGGAAGACGTTCCCCCACATGTCATATTTAAAAATTCACCAGAGGCGGCACACGGGAGAGAAACCGTTCCCCTGCGACATCTGCGGGAAGACTTACTCTATGAAGCAGCAGCTGAGGGACCACAGGTACACCCACACCGGGGAGAAGCCCTACAGGTGTACCCTCTGCTCCAAAACCTTCCACCTGGCCACCAGCTTCATGAGGCACCGCAGCATCCACACCGGAGAGACGCCGTACAGCTGCCTCGACTGCGGCAAACACTTCCGGCTGCTCACCTTCCTGAAGGCTCACCTGCAGACCAAAGCTCACCTGAAGCAGACACAGACTGTCACCTCTGACCTCTGACCTCAGATCAGAGCTCACAGTTACACTACATGGTCAAAAGTATGTGAACAGCTCAACATTCCTTCTATATGTGAGATGTGGCATTAAAGCGCAAGTATTTTTTTTAGGTTGTCATATAATTGTGTTGCTTCCCGGTAGTGTTCCTTATGTATTCACAACCACACCATTTAAACCTTGCCTTGTTCAAAGTGCCTCTTGAAACGTGTTATTTTGTTCTGCTTATTAGTCGAAGGATGTTGACTTGCCTCGGGCATCAAGTCATGCTGCAGTAGGAAAAAAAAGAAATGAAGAGAGTCACACTGTCTGTGCTCAAATTTACTTAACCTACAATTTAGCAAACAAGAAGATGGGAAAGACGTTGCACTGTGATTTCACAGGTACCGTCAAGGAAAAACACCATTGAAATGTCAAACAATCTGTGTCTGCACTGGTTGTAAAACTCCGCTATCGGTCGGCCCATGGGCACCACAACACTTCAGTAATGGGTTTGTTTAACACTGAGCCACAGTGATGATCTGATGGAGAGAGACACTGCAGTCAGTGCTCCTGTGATCCTCTCACAGTGGTCAACAGACAGATAAAGCAAACAGACAGCTCAATAAGCAAAACAACGAGAGTTCAGTTTCCCTCAGCAGAGCGAGAAGGTACAGGATGAAAGACCAAACACACACAATCAAAGAGAAAAAGGAGTCTCTTCATATCAGGAAACGCCTCCAGAAACACTCCATCTAGTTATGCTTTAAGAGTGTGTGTGTGTGTGTGTGTGTGTGTGTGTGTGTGTGTGTGTGCGCCTTCAGCCCCACAGGTCTCATTCTACACACATTTCTTCCCTCTTTGCGTGCCCTCTTGACTCCTTTCCTCTAACTCAGTTTTCATCTATTTTGTAGCTTTTTGCAGGGTATGTGGAAATATTTCAAAGTCACCGGCGACAATGTCAAACGTTTCTTCACATCACAGCCCCTGAGAACACCGAGTTATTTTACAACGTTGCACTAAATACTACATAACTCTTTTATAAAATATAATTTAAAATACTTAAATATCCACACAAATATGATTGAAGTTTCTACAGGTATTAAACAATCCAGATGAGGGGTCATATTACACTACTGCAGCTAGATAGATAGATAGATATAGTCATCTTTATTTACAGATTCAAGGTCCCGATAGAAAAGTACACATATTACAAGAATAATGTTGCTAAATAACCATAACAGAAAAAGATCAGATAAGATTTCCAAAAGTAAGGTTAAAAAAAAAAAAAAAATCTACTAAGCATTTAACTTTGGAGCACAGTGATTCATTCAGAGATCATTTGAATAGTCTGCCACACTTTATAGATCAAAAATATATTTCAAATCAGGAGAGACTTTGTTGCAAATATGCAATGGTTTATTTGTACATATGCATAATATGAAATGTACGGTCTTTGGCGATTAGACTCCATCCTTATAAAAATAATTTTAAAAAGGGGTAGAGAAGCCAAGGCACATCCCCCCCAATGAAGTCTAGACACTGGTGGTGGTGGTGAAGGAGCCGAAGACCGGACCGAAGGAGCCGACGGGAGCGGTCTGCCGGAGGAGGACCCAGGGTGCCGTGGGTGACAGTGACTGGAGGAGGAAGGGGAGGAGGAGGGTTGCACGCTTTGCCTGAAATGACAACTGGCAGCAGAGAGAAGAACAGCATTAAAGCAGGAATGCCATGCTGTGATTGGCTCGTGAAATTCATGGCCAATTCTGGTTGGTTTAACTGAAAAGTGAACGCCTCGAAACAGCTGATCAGTTTTAGGAAGAGAGAGAGGTGGATGAAGTTTAGAAGTCTTCCTGAAAGAACTTACGCTGCGCTTCATTAGAAAAGGTTTTAAAAAGTAACTGGAGAGGTTAAAGCACCAACCAATGTTTTGATGAGCGGGTCACTGTTTGTAGCTTAATATTTTTCTGCTTTTTCTTTGCTAGACTGGATACACACAAATGTGTTTGGGTGACAAACATTGATCAAACAACACAGGTTTGTTTGCAAGAAAACTCCACAGGGAACCTTTAACCTTTAACGCTGCTCTGTTGAAACTACGTTCATTTTCAGGTGGGATACTGAAATACATGTCAGTAAGTTAAGGTAAGCAAGAAATGGAAAGTTTAAACATCAAGGAGACAAATGAGAGGTGAGATTAAACAAAAAAACACGAAATAAATGCAGTACCAAAATGGAATTCCACGAATCGATGACTTTTTTTTAAATGCTTTTTTCATAAATCCATGTATAATTGCTTTTAAGGTGTATCAGTTTGTGAATTGATTATAATTAAAACAGTGTAAATGATTCCAGTGGCACACTCTAGACTCTGAAAATGATGTGAAACACTGTGTCAAACCGGTACAGACAGGTGGCTCTCTGCGTGTTGATACATTTTTCGGTACATTCAATCTGGCTGTTTACTCTAATGACTGGACTTCTTGTTCTACTGCGTTCCCTCCGTGACTCTTTGATGGAGCCTTGGATTCTTCTGTTCACTTGCAGCTATTTTACCTGGCTATTCATCAGTGTCCAACATTCAGGAAAACTTTTCTGAATGGCTGCCAACATCGCACCATCTGTCTGCACCTGTCCAGTGCTGGAGGTGCAGCATGAGATATTGATATGTGGTGCTCCAGCTCCACCTGTAAGAAAAGGAGAGAAGGGAAAAAGGTGCAGATTAATAACAGCACATTATAATAGAAACGTGTGCTGCACCATGAATTAGGCCCCCATCCACTGAGATAATCAGACATAATATGTCACCTTGATCTCCGCTGGTGTCGTCTCCCATCGAGTCATTCGGTGCCATTTTAAATGTGAGAAATGTTCCGTGAAACTTGAGCTCTGAGCGAAGCCTGATGTATGGATCAATAAACAAACACATGATTCTAGAAAAAGACAGAATGTTCCTTGATATGTGTTTGAGAACAGCTGTTGGAAGCCACAGAAGTTTGTGCCCTGCTGAGCATCTGCCTTTGCAAATTGATTACCCAGGGGGAGGCCTCTGCTCCCCCCCCCCTCCCCTTCAAGACACACTAACCACAGCTGCTGCTTTGATTAAAAGTTAAATGCAAGTCCGCCGTTTCCCCCACACACAGGTCCAACTCTGAACTGGGACCAACGTAATATGGGGAGTCAAGTCAAGTAACACCTATTTTGTTGATATAGCCCAATAGCACAAATTTGCCTTGGGGGCTTGGCAATCTGTAGCCTACAAAACCCTCTGTCCTTTTTGATCCGCGTATCGGATAAGAAATCCCCCCCACCCCCAAAAGAATCACTTTAACTGGGAAACAATGGACGAAACCTCAGGAAGAACAACACAGAAGGGATCCATCTCCCAGGAAGGACAGGCGTGCAATAGATGCCATGTGTACAGAATAGACCAACATAATAAAATTACAATTCAGACAATCCATAGTACAAAAATGGTGCATAGAATGTGAACACATATGAAAAAGATGGAATCAGAATGTCTAGCAGCTTCCAGGTGTTGCCAAACAGCTAGAGCAGACTGAGCAACACAACCTCCTCTCCACCATGTAAACTGGAAAGAGAAGCTACACAAACACACAAGCTAAACTGAAGCACATAGCACTTACACTAAGGAGGATTAAACAAACACGGAGAGAGACCAGAGGAGAGGCTGAATCTCCAGGAAGACAGAGATCCAGATCCAACATATGGAATGTGTCACCGACGCATTATTATGGAACCCATGCAACTTTGAGGCAAGGCTCCGCCTTCCTACGTACTTCCGCTTAATTTTCATTTTCCTTCAGTATATTCTGTCTGGGTTTGCGGTATATTCTTGGGTTTTCTCCGAACAAATCTTTGGCGGTCCAATCAGCGAACAGAGCGAGTGGCTGAGAACGGTGACGTTGAGGTCTTGACGTGCGCTAGTTTGAGTTATAGTTCCATTGATTTTCCAGCTCATTCCGTTAGTGGTGAAGGAGTTAGCTAACGCTAACGATGCTAAGCCGATAGTTGTCTCCCCTCCCCCCCCCTCGACCAAACGTTAGCGATTGGTTATGGCAGATCCAATAGTTTTAAACTTCAAGGAAGTACCCGCCTTCAAGGAAGTTAACACTTGTCAATGGAAAGTGGCCAGACTCTGTACAAATGAAATCTACAAGAGTCTGGTAGGACCAGGCTACCCTTCAATAGCATTCACACACACAGGCCAGGCATCCATGCTTACGCAAGGTAATGTAATCCGATTTGTTCAGGTCCTATCCCCTGATCAATCGGCTATCCTAACCTTAACCACTTGACGTCAGTGCCAAACCCCAACCAATTGAGCTGCTGCGTAGGGCGGGACTTGCCTAGAAGTTACGTGGGATCTATAATACGTCACCGACAGCCGGGAGGGAGGGAGGGAGGGGGGGGGAGAGAGAGAGAGAGAGAGATCGATCCCAGGACAGCACAGAGAGAAGAAGGGAGAAAGGCAGAGAGACAGAGGCACACAGCAGTGCTTGTGGGACACAAACAACAGAGGGTTATTTGGCTATCAGAAAGTTATTATTAGGGCCCATGCAGCGACAGCGGCGAAGGCCCTATTGAAACTGAAGGAATTCTTTTTCTTCTTTTGTTCTGGAAATGAATCGCCTTTTTTGGGGACCTTATCATACTCACAAACTCACCAAACTTTGCACACGCTTCAGGCCTGGTGAAACATTTGATATTTTAAGGATTTCGTAGATATACGTGAAAAAATGTCTCGCTAGCGCCCCCTACAAAACTTTTAAAAATTGAGCCCCTGCAGTACATTTCACGTAGACTCATGAAATCTGGTATACATATGTATCATATCAAGATGTACAAAAAATCTCATTGAGTAATACCCTAAACCCAACAGGAAATCCACCATTTTGAATTGAAAGTTCGAAATTAGTGTGTTTTTTGCCATTTCCACATGTCGTACTTTAACGAACTCCTCCTAGAGATTTCATCAATATGAATGTTAATTAACCGTTCACACAATACAGTAACATGAGCTATTTAAATTAGCTGGATACATGGTTGAACGTAATTTGCTCTTACCAGTGTATCGCCGTGTGTACTTCGTCCACAGCAATCCCCACCAATCGGTCTCAAAACGTCCCAGTTAGAGAGTAAATATCGTAAACATATTCCTTGTAAATCTTAACAGTCATTCCCCAAAAAATACAAGCAGATCCATCCTGGAAATGTACTTCCCCAGTTTCAGACTAAAGGAGCTCAGACAGGTAGGAAGGGACACGCCCATTTACAATTTTGTAATGTCATCCTTAGATAAGATAAAATAAGATATACTTTATTAATCCCATACTGGGGAAATTCCTGTGCTACAGCAGCTCAAAATAAAATAAATTAAAAAACAGAATAACACAAATACACATTAAGTAGACATTAGCACCTCAAAGTCTGGTCTGACATGGATAGAAGCCATTAAAGAGCAGCTAAAACTGGAGGACAGAGGCAAAGGGGTCAGTGTAAAAAATCCAGGATGAGACACAATGATTGCAAATTATTGACAACTGATCAGGTTGGACTGAGTCTGTTGAAGCCAGAGAAGAGGATGGTAAAATCACACAGTGTGTGTACAGCTTTTATGACTGGAATCAGGACTTTTGACTTGTTGACAGAGAAATAATTTTAAGAAACTGGAAAAAAAGGCTTTTTTACTCAGCAGCATGGCACATGTCAGAGGTATTTGTTAAATTAATGCACACAAATTCATATTTTGTAGTATTAATTTGTGCAGGCTGTGAGGCTAGCCTGCAGCTGGAAGGCCATGTGGTTATTAGAGCTGTCAATCCTCCTCTATAATACCATTCAAATTCCATTTGATATTATTTTTAATATTCAAATATTCAAATTTTTAATGCTCAATTGCAGCCTGTTAAATAATATGTACTACACTACTCAGGCTTAAGCAATGCCAATGCCACTACAAGCATGTGGTACTTCTAACATTAGCCTGGCCTTGAGGGGACCTGCAAGCAACTTTGTTTATATTCATTTTCCACCACGAGCACACAGCGACAAAAACAAATTAACAGAGAACTGAATGAAACATTATATAACAAGTGTAGTGAAGTGGCATTGTTGTAAAGGCTAACAGTGCTTGGTTAGCACAATGACATGTTAGAACGCACAGCCGAAACGATTTGTCATAAACAAGGTAAGTAACAAACAATGCTACCTGCATTAAAAACCAAGCCAAACAGTGCTCTCACTACTATTTTAGTGATTTATAAGCAACCTGTTTCTTGCAGATTGTCACGTTACAGAGAATACAGCTATTAGAAGGTAATATATGAAGTCGAAGCTAACTGACAGCTGTAGGGCAGCTAACAAACTTTAGCTTTCTCCATGAAGCTCCCAACTAAGCTAATGTTACTATACCTTGCGATGCAGTTAGGAAACAAGAACGAGCTAACTAATGTTAACAAACACTTTGGCTCAGTGCATGTCGATATTAAAGTCATGTTAAAACTATTTCCCGTCGTCCTTACGATTTCCAGCCGCAGCCTGTCACTCCCCCTTGCACCAACGTTACTCGGTACGCAACATTAGCTCTGTAATGTTGTACTAACGTTACTCGGTACGTAACGTTAGCTTAGACCTCACAATGCATTGTGTTTCTCACTCCCGCTAAGTTATTGTTCATAAGACGTGACATGAGTGACACATGCGGGTAGGCCAAAGCAATAAGAGGGAGATTAGCTGATGTTAGCCAACAGATTTATAAAAAAATAGTTTGAACAGTAATTTTGGCATTCGAACAGTATTGATTTGAATTATATTCGACTTTCGGTATTCGTTCCAACAGTCCTAGTGGTTATAACCTGCAATATTATTTTACTTTATGGTCTCTAATTTGAGTGCAAAAATTAGTAATTCAATAACACAAATTAAGCAATTTTGAGTGCCAAAAATAAGTTCTTTCAATCAATGCGACAAATTAATTGAAGAGCACAAAAGCATCTGTTCTAGACATGTTATTTTGGTGCAAATAATTCCTACCAGACATGACTTAATACTACACATTATTTACTCAACCTCTTTTTCACTGCCCCCTGAGCATTTCAGGAGCTGAAGTTTGCTGCACTCAGTTAAGGAAGAAAGAAGTTAAACATCTCAGAGAGGGAAATTGGTCTCCGGTTTATCCTGCCCTGCACCAAATTACATCCATGGACCAAAGAGAGAAACCTCAGCGTGTGCTCCTTCTTCCAATAGCTAATTAACTCTGGCACTTTGAACAGACTTGACCTTTGAGTCCTTTCTGACATTTCTGGAACCAAACATCGATTTCAGTTATCACAGCGACTCCAGTTTTTCTTCAGCCTAATGAGCAGTGCCATGCCAAGTTTTTTCTGGTCTGATCTGAGTTGGGTTTGGGCAAAAGTAACAGAAGAATGCCCCTTTTGCCGCTAACCCTTAGAGTCCTGTTGCGAGAGGGTAACCCTGTCTTCTAAAAATGAATTAGAACAATTTCTGTTTCCTTTAATATTTAACCCAAACCACCATATTTCCCAAACCTTAATTAAGTGTCTTAGACCTAGAAACATACAGGACTGGCAAGCCTGGCATTCCAACCCTCTCTCCTAAAAATTACATTCCCATACAACTAAACTGCATTTTAAATTAGGTTTTGAGAGAACGTTTGTTTTTGACGTATCACAAAAACGTTTCTAATCAAAGTCCTTGTAGGGAAGAGGATGTGGTGGATGGATATATCGACGAGTCAAACAAACACGTGACTTAAGACCAAGAGACCACTGTTCATGTCCTTTGTAAACCAAAAGTCAACGTTGACTTAATAAAAGTTATGTACGCAAGTTAATTTACGTAGCATACGTACCAAGTAGTTTTTTTGCCTAAAGTTAACCAAGTAGTTTTGTTTCAATTCGCAACTTTAACCATGTGTTTAAAACTGGTACGAGGATGTGTTACAATAAAATATAATCTAGGAGAAAAAACGCTTCCCTTGAAAGGCAATTGACAATGCAGTTAAGTTGTATGTAAACGTAATTGGGAGACAGGGTTGGGTATCCGGTGTCAAAGTCCTGAGCGTTGTATGTCCAACCTTCCCCTCCAACCCTCTCTCTTCTGTATACAACATACAGTACTGAAAGGATCAATCAACCTGGACTTGTAAAAACAGTCAGTGAAGATTTACATTTCCATTTCCTCCAAACCATAACGGCAAAGCCAATTACTAGTATATAAACAATTTTTAGGAGACAGGAATGGCAGCAGTTGAGCAAACAACTCCTGACAAATCTTCCTAAACTGCTTTGACTTCCTCAAGCCATTAACATTACAATGAGTCAACACGTTAAGCCTTCTGTTAGGCCTTGTGTTAATTCAAATGAGAACATAAATTCTCCCCTAAGTCTGGTCTTACACTTCTGTAGATTGGAAACCAACACTAAATTAATCAGTTCATGCTCCATGTCTAATTATGATGATGAATAAATATTGATACGACCCCGAATTACATTATCAATGCATCACAGTGGAGACTTTATTAGATATGAAAAGCTACTAAATGACTATGTTCTCTAGCCTATGTGAGAAGTGATGGTGCAATCAGAGGTGGAGGAGGTTTAAGATGCTTTATGTCGGAGAAAACAGATGAACGTGGAAGGATTTGTGTTTTCAAATACAAGACAGGGTTCATTGTTTACAGACATTACATGCACTTGATTTAACACAGGAACAGGGACATAACCAGCCCCCCAATCCTAGAGTTGGCTAGAGTGCTGTCAATCTGACAACTGTGATTTTGATTGGATCAGAGCACTTTCACTTGGCTCCTGTTCTGCTAATCTTCCCAGCCGTGGTCACATGACCAATTAATGTTTCCATGACGACTATCCAAAATTCTGATACCATGGAACCAGCACTGGAATCGTTTTTTGAAACAAGTGGCAGACTGAGCCTATAGAAAATGTGTATTGTATTTAGATATACAATTTCTTTAAAATGAAAACAAGTGAATATTATGTTTTATTTAGCAGAATTACATTGTGTCCAATATTTCATATATTTCTAAGCAGATTTTCTATGTTGTATTCTGACAAAATGTCCCCCCTGTGCCAGCCCACTTAAAAAATCCTGGAATCACCCCTGGACACAACTTTATGTGAGGGTTTGAGCATATGTCATGTAGAGAGAGTAGGTTGCAGATGAGCACAATCGAGAGAACAAGAAGCCTTTTTGTAATACCAGGAGTAAATGCAAAGGCCCCACGATCAGATCCATTATCCAGATACAGAGCACAGGTTTGTAACCAGATATAAACGGGGTCATGGTGGAAATTATCCACAAAAGTTCAGTGCAAAAGGCACAGAGCTATTGTGATTCCCAATGAGAAGCTTGAATACATATTCTTTGTTTTTCTTAAATTCTTTATTTCATTCACGTAATGTTCAAGAATGCTCAGATCCAGACAGTTTACTGCATGAATGACAACGTACAGTATATTTAGTTACAAAATATAGACATGCATGCTAATAGATGGGCATCAGAGAAGTAGATGATGCTGCAGAAGTGATCAGAGAAAATTATATATAATGTTTTCATACTTTGCCATCCCCCCCAACTGAAACTGGATCGCCATTGGAATACATTTTAATCAAAAAGGTAACTACACCCATATAGGGGTTTGATATTGAAAACACAGATTGTGTGGAGTATTCCTTTAAGTTGAGGTTTAACGAGCAAGTTATTGCAGTCATACAAAGCGGAACGTCCAAATGATTTCATATACTCCCATCATGTCACACTAAAGTAGCAAACGTGAAACTGCTCGTTTGTGCAGCACTTCATAAATCATGTCACTCAAGTGTATTTATGTCACCTACTTTGTCAAAAATAGACTGCCTGTCCCGTATGTAACAATGATGCCAGCATGACATGAATTATTACGTTCAGTGAGTTGAGAAAGGATGGTGTAGGAGGCTCGACTTCACTCCTCAGACAAGATGGACCGACAAATAACATAACATCGATCCAGTGTAATTACTGGAATGAACGATTCGGCGCAAAGATGCTGAAGCCAGAGGAGGGAGAGGAAGAGGATGGCAAGCGAGCAGAGGAGGTGTAGACATAACATCTTTGGTGTTGGCTAATATAAATGTGACTTTCACTCTTACACCTAAAAAAAACAAAAAACACACCCTTTTCTGCCGCTTTATGTGACGCCCCAAAGATTCATATTCATTTTATTCTAGTCATGGTGCACTTCCTACAAGCCTCTTGTTACATTTTCCAGAATGCTTGTTTAACCTTTCTCCTCAGATTTACACAGTCATTCAGTCTGCTGGCTCACTGCTGGAGGACCCTCTTCTGGTTCATTTCATGACTTGCCTACAGATGGAACAGTCACAGATGTACAACTGGATGCGGACAGATTCACGGTTTTCTTCTTCAGTTTGCAATAAATGCGAAATGGGCTTCACACCATTCATTGTCTCTGCAAAGGTAGACAGTGATGAAAAAGAGCGATGAAAGACAGCAGTAGTATACACCATAAAACTGGCTTTAGAAGGAATAAAAGATTACCAGAATTGGAAAATGGGGCTAAAAACGTATGTCAGACAAGGGTTGAGTTGTGACCCCTGGGGCCCGTTTCACAAAATGTTATAACATGAGATAATTTTCTCACATTTTAACTTCTTTAAAAACGGCTCCGCTGTGTGGTGGGTCCGTGCTCCGCTGTCCTTCAGTACCCACCAGGTGCGGATTTGTTGCTGAGCGGCTGCGGCCATGACTGACAGCTGAAGTCACGAGGACCCACAAGATCTCGCGAATTCACGTAGGATCACGCGATATAACAGGATGTAGTTTCTATAAACAGAATCACAAACTTGACTTCAGGCTTGGGATGGCGATATCAGTCAGTCAATTGATCCACTACTTTGGTCCAGATTGCACTAAATTAAAAGTAAAGGGATCACCAAAGTCATTAGGATTCATTCTCTGGGAATCATGAACTTCTGTACCAAATTTTATGGTAATCCATCCAATAGTTTTCACTTTAAACCAAAAAAATTCTCAAGAATCAAAGTATGTAGGATAGGTCATCTGGGAACCATGAACAATGAACGAAATGTCAATCTAATAGACGTTTCACTTAAAGGGGTGATAGAATGCAAAACCAATTTTACTTTGACATAGTTGAGTAATGACAGTTTGGTGGGTAAATAGAACCTCAAAATCCCATTGACATCCCTTTCCTCTACAAATCTCACAATTTGAAACTGCCTCTGAAAAACGGGAAAATCTCAACGAACCCTCCTTATTTTGCTCTAGTCTACCTTTGTCACGTCCCAACATTTACATAGTCTACACCACTGATCTGAGATCAGGTAGTCTTCTGTATAGGTCGCGCAGATCTCAGAAATTGTATACATTGTTAATCTGCTATTTTATCAATAAATTCACTTCTGAGACTTTTTTTTATGTGAGAAATCAACTATGTAGAGGTAGAATATGGGCCGTTGTACAAAAATGTATGGCTAATTGCAAATTTTGTCCGACTGTCGGAATTCAGCGGCCGGTGCTGTCTGGGTTACCGTCTCGCCGCCCGGCCTGCTGTGAGCTAGATGGAGCTCCAACACAGCCGAGAGCCCACAGTGCTCGATACCCACGCAAAGTCACCGTTTCTGGGTTATTGGACTACCAAACGCCACTGCCCTGACAGAGCTCCAGGGCCTGCAGCTCCCCTCTTCCTGCTAAATGGCCGGTGTGTGTGAGAGAGCGCAGTCCGCGAGCTTGTTACGCCTGCAATCTCTTACCACAGGTTCCAGTTAATCTTATAATGGATGTGTGAGATATTTGAGCTTTATATAGTTGATTTCTCACATAAAAGTCTCAGAATTTAATAACGAAATGGCAGACAGACTATGTATAACGTTGCAGTGTCTGAAATATGAAACCTGGCGTCTCATCTCCAATGTTTGTGTATGTGGTTCCTCAACCAATCAGCGCAGCTCATCTAAATATTCATGAGCATACCATATTTGGAAGAAAAGCTGTCGTTCCAAATCGAGACATTCCACAGGGATGCATAAGGGCCCAAAGAAGAGCAACTCGGACATTTTCAGCCCAACCAATGTTACATACCCTATTAGGAGACCTTAAGGAATAATGTGAAATACCCTATATACAGTGGTGTGAAAAAGTGTTTGCCCCCTTCCTCATTTCCTGTTCCTTTGCATGTTTGTCACACTTAAGTGTTTCGGAACATCAAACCAATTTAAACAAAAGTCAAGGACAACACAAGTAAACACAAAATGCAATTTGTAAATGAAGGTGTTTATTATTAAAGGAGAAAAAAAATCCAAACCATCATGGCCCTGTGTGAAAAAGTGATTGCCCCCCTTGTTAAAACATACTATAACTGTGGTTGTCCACACCTGAGTTCAATTTCTCTAGCCACACCCAGGCCTGATTATTGCCACACCTGTTCACAATCAAGGCATCACTTAAATAGGAGCTGCTTGACACAGTAAGGTCCACCAGAAGATCCTTAAAAGCTACACATCATGCCGAGACCCAAAGAAATTCAGGAACAATTGAGAAAGAAAGTAATTGAGATCTATCAGTCTGGAAAGGGTTATAAAGCCATTTCCAAAGCTTTGGGAATCCAGCGAACCACAGTGAGAGCCATTATCCACAAATGGCGAAGACATGGAACAGTGGTGAACCTTCCCAGGAGTGGCCGGCCGCCCAAAATTACCCCCAAGAGCGCAGCGACGACTCATCCAAGAGGTCACAAAAGACCCCACAACAACGTCCAAAGAACTGCAGGCCTCACTTGCCTCAGTTAAGGTCAGCGCTCATGCCTCCACCATCAGGAAAAGACTGGGCAAAAATGGCCTGCATGGCAGAGTTCCAAGGAGAAAACCACTGCTGAGCAAAAAAGAACATCAAAGCTTGTCTCAATTTCTCCAGAACACATCTTGATGATCCCCAAGACTTTTGGGACAACATTCTGTGGACCGATGAGACAAAAGTGGAACTCTTTGGAAGGTGTGTGTCCAAGTATATCTGGCGTAGAAGGAACACTGCATTTCATAAAAAGAACATTATACCAACTGTAAAATATGGTGGTGGTAGTGTGATGGTCTGGGGCTGTTTTGCTGCTTCAGGACCTGGAAGACTTGCCGTGATAAAAGGAACTATGAATTCTGCTGTCTACCAAGAGATCCTGAAGGAGAATGTCCGACCATCTGTTCGTGTACTCAAGCTGAAACGAACTTGGGTTCTGCAGCAGGACAATGATCCTAAACACACCAGCAAGTCCACCACCGAATGGCTGAAGAAAAACTAAATGAAGACTTTGGAGTGGCCTAGCCAAAGTCCTGACCTGAATCCTATTGAGATGTTGTGGTATGACCTTAAAAAGGCCGTTCATGCTCGAAAAACCCTCTAATGTAACTGAATTAGGACAATTCTGCAAAGATGAGTGGGCCAAAATTCCTCCAGGACGCTGTAAAAGCCTCATTGCACGTTATCGCAAACGCTTGGTTGCAGTTGTTGCTGCTAAGGGTGGCCCAACCAGTTATTAGGTTTAGGGGGCAATCACTTTTTCACACAGGGCCATGATGGTTTGGATTTTTTTTCACCTTTAATAATTAACACCTTCATTTACAAATTGCATTTTGTGTTTACTTGTGTTGTCCTTGACTATTGTTTAAATTGGTTTGATGTTCCGAAACACTTAAGTGTGACAAACATGCAAAGGAACAGGAAATGAGGAAGGGGGCAAACACTTTTTCACACCACTGTAAATCATTCTATCACCCCTTTAATACCAAAAATTTTAAGCTCGTTATGGCAAAAAATAAAAAAGCCAGGAGTCAAGAAGGTTATTAGGGTTTAACCTCTGGGCATCATGTATGTCTGTACAAAATGTTGTGCCAATGTTGATTAATAGATGGTGCGATAATTAAAATTTCAAGGCAACCCATCCAATAGTTGTTGAGATCTCTCTGTTTGGACCAAAGTGGCACTTCACAATCTCATACAGTAGGTTTGCTTCTCCAACCTTGACCTCTTCAACAGTCATCTCCAGCATGGATTGACCCTTCAAGGCCACAGACCTGGAAGAATGATGATTGCCAGTGTACATGCATGGACGGAGGATTTGTGGTAGCCGAAGCACGACAATGCAACTAATGAGATTTCAGCGTCATCAATCTCAAATTTAATCTTAGAGGCTGACAGTGATAAAAAACACACAACAATGATAATTGCTTCAGCTCCAACATTCAGAAATGTATAATCTGGTCACATGAATCACATGTGACACATTATCATACATTTATTGCGATTGTGCTGGAGGTGATTTGAGCTTTTACAGCTTTGATTATGTAGACAGTCAGCTGGCACACAATGAGTGGACCAATTCCCAATCCACAGCAAAGTCACAAGGTTAACAAACAGATCCTTCATTATAGCAACAACAATCTTCTTCTCCCACACAATTAGTGCCAAAGCTCCCAGTGGAGCCCTGACAGCACGGGGCTGCCGTCTGTCTGCTCCCCTCTCCGTCCAGGATGATGATAAACTGGCTGCTGAGGGCCCGGGGGCCACAAGAGGATCCCCAAACACATGAAAAAGGAGAACAATGGGTGTCCTTTTTGAAATTTGGTGTCTTCTCAAAACATTTTTCATTTCTGTGTTATAAACTTTATATATATATATTTATTTATTTTTAACCATTATCGGCCCTGGCATGTTGTCTTCTTGCATTTTCTGCTGCTTCATCTACTCCAATTTTAGTATTTCTATCTCTTAAGTAATATGTTTTTCTGTATGGTTGCATGTGTTTTCTTTAGGAAACAAACTGGAAAGCGCACAGAAGCTTTGCCAGGTTCTAATTATGGCATTTGTATGCTGTTGTTTTACACGTTACAATCTTAGTTTAACGGTTGTTTCTGTTGTAGGCACAGAAAAAAAGTTAGTGCTTTTATAGCTTACATTAACAAAAATAATTAATGTATGCATTTCCCTGTTAAAGTCATCTTTAACCTTCTGCAGGCTTGAAAAGTTGCTATAAGAAGATTGTAATTTAATCATTTGATGGAATCAGTCACCTGAAGCATTGGCAGACATTGATAGTATTTGGGTAAATTTAATCTCTTAAACTTGAGCATATTTTCTCACCTGTAACAGAATGATCAGATACGACGATCAAAGCCAAAAAGAGTCTTAAATTGGTAGACTTGACACGCTATTATGTGAGCTTAGTGTGTGGCGGTTACTCTGTAGGTAAGTTGGCCATCAAAATAATGATATAATATAATGAAATAATATCTAAAGAAAACCAGAAGCTCATAAAATAAGAAGCCGTTTCATGACGACTAAAACCTCCCACCCCCATAAAAATGTTCAAAGCATCAGCCCAAACAGATGACTCAGTCCACTTGGAAAACTGCTTCAGGTACTGTAACCTACAGCACTAACGTAAACCTTTTATCTGTTGCTTATTGAGCCCATTCAGTAGTTAAAGTTGTAGGGAGTAGGGATGTCGAGACAGAAGGGGTTGATTGGGTTCTAACGAGGTGTTCAGGAGCTGAACAGTTTGGTCAGGAACATAAAACGCCTCTCTTGACCTCTCTGTACCCACCCGTCGTCGCAGCCATGACAATGCTAACTAATGCTTTAAACAGCAGGCTCATTTTCCCAGCATGTGCTTAACAGAGACGGTGTATGACAGCTGAATGGGGCCTTGATTCATCGTCATGTTCAATTTGCCTGAGAGGTGTGAGCCAAGTGGCTAGTTGAGGAGATTCTGCTTGACGGGCCAGGCTTGTCCTCAGAGGCTGAGCCAAGGCAGCCGTGGTCAGGGTTCCCTTCCACGTGTGAACGCGCCAAGGCC
Source organism: Sander vitreus (assembly GCF_031162955.1). NCBI lineage: Eukaryota > Metazoa > Chordata > Actinopteri > Perciformes > Percidae > Sander > Sander vitreus. Next base: position 8,349,190 of record NC_135869.1, on the reverse strand, counting down.
TGCGAAAGAATGGATGAGGAACACCCACAGGATGAGCAGTAATATGCTCATCCATAACGCGCTGGGCAAATATCCCATAATTACTGCACACATTGGGGTCCAAACATACATTAGCATTGATCATTACAGCACAAAGCTACCTGTTTGAACCAAGTGATGACACCAATCATAGCCTAAATGAATCACACTTAGCCCTAGTGGCTAGTTACAGAGTGATTACTTTCCCAGTAAATTAGAGGCGCACATCTGTCATGAGGTGCTACAGATGCTTTGTACACCCGTAGATCAGCACTACAAACCAGCAGAGGAGCTGTGGATTTCCTGTTGTGGTTGACTGTGCTGAGAGGGACTTTTGTTTTGCTTTGCAGGTAATGCCGTTTCAGTAGAAACAAACTGTTTCTTTCGTCCACTCTGTTGGGTTTTCAGAGTGCCTTTTGGGTAAAAGTAAATGGAAAAAGTAGTTTTTCAAAACTACTTTTCCAAAATATGGCGTCAGTCTCTCTGAGACACACTAGTGCTATGGGTTTTCCATTTTTATGTAGGTCAGCTATGTAAGCTCACAACAATTTTTGCAGAAATGTCACTGACCAATGATCCGTCGCTCTTTTTGAGGGGCAGACGTCACAGTTTGAGAAAAACGCTTATTCGGTCTCGTTCAGTGAGTAGCTGCCATGCAGTCTGTTTTTTGGTAGCCTACTTTCTCTCCAATACAGGTGTTTAAGCCAACATTTAAGCCAAGGACCACTTAACTGAAAGAGAGACAGAGCAGGGACCCCCGCTACATATTGCATAAAATTGATTTGTATATTAAACTGGGCCTATAATAACATATAGGGTGGCCTAAAGCCTTTACATACCTTTTTATGGTGCATAGAATACTAAGCTGTTAAAATAATTGACATATTCATGTTTTAATGTTAAACATACATGTAGCACAGTGAATCCTTAAAGCTCAACTGTATCTGTGGATGGCTACCTTAGTGGCTACCTTACCTACAAGTCATCAAATTTAAAAACAAATCACAAATAGGCCGATTTAGCCTTATTAATAATACGCTGGACTCATGTTTATGGATGGGTTTTGTATTTAAAAATAGAAAACATTAGACTTCATAAAAAAGGTATTGTATACATAACCAGAGATTTATGGGCTGGGTCCGGTTTGACTTCTCATTCGGTCCGGATGCAGACCTTGGTCTGGACTTTGAGAAGCCCTGCACTATACCATAAACATCCCAATCCACCATAGAGGATCCAATTAATAATCTCCGTTAGCAACGGTTCTCTCTCTCTGTCCCACATTTCTCTGCCAACCGGCCCACCTTTCCATGCCACTCTTCCCCTTTTAATTGGCGAGCAAAGACAAGCATCCAACACCAATTAGGAGTCAGCGTGAACAAGAGGAGTTAAGAAAAAGCTCAGGTTGAATCCAGAAGACGGCCAAAATGCAGCCAATCTGCAGCGTTCCCACGGCCGCGAAACAACCAGTGTCTCACACATGCCAAGGCGCATTAGCAGAGATTTAACCTCACTGTTCCCATCTTCCCTCGAGAAGGAAGCAGGAGCGCCGGTCGCCCACGACAGAAACAAAGAGAAGGACAAGAGTAAATCTCTGGCCAATTTCAGAGGCAGGAGCAACATTTCAGAGGGACAAATATTGTGCCGCGTCTCTGTAAATACCAGCCATAAAAACAGACAGACACTCTTTGGTCCTTGGAGAGCTTTCGAGACAAAGTGGCTCAGATTACGGAGACAGCAAGGGTGGTACGGTTTATCAAATGCACAAACTTGTGGATCATGGGGGTGAAGCGAGCTCTTTGGATGGGACATTAAAGTGATATTTCACTTTCCACCACCACTTTTACTTTTTAGCATGCTATCCAGCAGCATATCCCTCCAGGTAATGAAGTTCATGTCATCCTCGGCTGGTCCAGCCTTCCAACAGATTTCTGTTTTTCTCACTGCTGATCAATACAAAAGAAACAGGAAATTAACCTTTTTGAAAACTTATTTGTAATATTTAGTTAAAGAAAACAAATCCACAATTGGAAGTTCAATTTAAAGGTTCCAGCTCCATTCTCATTTTTAGAGCTGCAGCTTTTTGTGCAGCAATTTTGAGCCGAGAATAAACTCGTAAATGTGATTTATGGTCCCATGCAGTCTTTCATCTGGAGCCATGAAGTTGCTGACAGGATCAGGGACAGTGGTGAGAGACAGCAGCGGAAAGCTGAGTCACTGCATCATGTCAAATCTCAATAAAAAGATGAGTAAAATACAACTGTTTGACAACCTCTCAACCAAACAGCAATTATCCAATCACAGGTTATCAACTACAGACCTGTCAAGAGCTGGATTCCTTCACATGTTGAAGCTAGGATGTCACAATGGAGGTTTGTAACTTAAAAACAATGTTAAATTAACACTAGTCTATATCGGCGACATTCCACTTCCGGTATTGTTCAGGTGCCGCCGGAAATTCCGCCGGATGTCTGTCACCTTCCTCTTTGTGTTGGCATTCTAAACTATGAGGAATGTGGTTAACTGCTCCTCAGATCTCTGCAGGGTAAATCCAGACAGCTAGCTAGACTATCTGTCCAATCTGAGTTTTCTGTTGCATGACTAAAAAAACCTTTGAACGTACACATTCCACCAAAACAAGTTCCTTCCTGAGGCCATTTTGTAGAGGCACCATTGCTCCGTCCGATACTTAGCGCCGCCCAAGAAGATTGTGATTGGTTTAAAGAAATGCCAATAAACCAGAGCATGTTTTTCTCCCATCCCGGAATGCTGTTTGGACTAGCCAGACCCCCCTCCTCCGCAGCGCTGTGGATGAAGGTCTGGCAATGCACAACTAAGGGCGTTTTCACACATACCTCATTTGGTCCGGGCTTTCGGACTTTTCAGTTTGATCCGAACCAAAATTAGAGGTGTGAAACCTCCCCCGCACCACGGTCTGGACCAAATATCCGAAGTTTGGTCCGACCAAAAGAGGTGGTCTCGGTCCGGACCAAACTGAATGGTCCGGTTCCTTTATAGCGTGAAAGCATTTTTTTTGGATGGTTCGGACTTTTGGACCAAATACAAGAAGCTCTGGCAGGCTCTCCTTGTGTTACAAGACCGGGGAAGCTCCTTTAAGGAATAGCTCGGTGCTTATGTGTAAGTGAGAGATGGTAACGGTGTCAGCGCTCAGAGCAGACAGCTGTCGGCTATCAGAGCAGAGAATACATCAGCAGTTTATTTGTTAAGTGGTAGTAAATGTACAGTGTAGGTTTCAGTTTGTCTCTGAATAAATGCTCCAGGAAGAAAGTTCCCGTGTCTTTGCTTCTCAACATCACAACAAAACCAGAAGTAGGGGAGAGCAGCAGTCAGTTGAAAAAAACTCAGACACCGAGAGAGAGAGGATACGGGAGGACGAGGGAGCCCGTCTACAAACCAATCAATTATAAGTATCTGTTGACGCAGCTCACGTATGTGATGACTGCAGGACGTAGTTTTGTCACGTATAGATCTTTAGTGCGCTTGCATAACTGCAGTGTGAAAACAAAACTTACCGGATCACATGTATACAATATAACAAAAACATGAACCTTGGTTCGGACTTTCATGTGTGAAAACGCCCTAATTTAACCCCTATCCATCAGCTATCAGAGTTTAGCCTTAAGTTAGCAGCTCTGTCCTGTTCTTCATTGGATTTGGGAAAGTTTACAATCCTCTGGCAGCGGTACCTGAACAAAGTATCGTCATACATAGAGCATATCCTTTTCATAGGTATAACGAAGAGCCTGACCTGAGACAACACATCAGTTGATCATCCCAAAAATCTTTGATCTTGTAACAAAAGTGAAAATACACAAAAGGTGTTGTTAAAACAAAATAACAGCTTGGTCTGTAAAGGTTTCCTTAAAATACTTACAATACTAAGACAACGTAGCGCTACACTGCAAAGCAAAAACAATATTGTTTCTCTTATGTATGAAGCCACCAAGTGAACATTCATACATTCACATTCAAAAGGAGTTAGCTGGAAAAACCTTAAAAAGCTGGAGACTGTGTGAAACCAAAGAACCATTGTTTCAAAAATTATGATGAATTCAAATCATAAATCTGTAGTTCTCATTGTAAACTGTGTATGTGGTGTTCGAGAACAAACCTTGACAGTCATAGTGGTCAATTAAGACAAAATACAGATATTCTCTGGAACACCTGCACGTCGCCTTGAGCAGAGGTGACCGGGGGCAAGTGAGTGGACGTTAACACGGAGAAGCGACCGTTGACGAATTCTTGGCACATATGAGGCATGATCAAGCAGCCTTATTGGCAAGTAATTTGGGTGAGAACAAAAGTCATGGGGGGGATGGGTGAAAGGGGGGGGGAGACAGCACCTGGAGACTAATTAGCTATGACATCCAAAGCCTGCTATCAATTTGTAACATACACAAACAGGAGCTCTGGCAGGACTGACCCAGACCAAGGCAGCCAGGAAAGAAAAAAAAAAGAAAGAAGTGCATTGAAGTGTAGAAAAGGGGGAATATAAATTATTACAGTCATGTGACAGACTCCTCTATTCATTTTTTTTTTTATATATATATAATCCAAATTGTTCTCAGGAGTAGCACAGCTGACATTCTTATACGTGAAGAACATTCGGGAGACTTTGACGACTTACAGACACATTTAATGAAATCTTGAGAATTTACGATTACACAGTACAGTGTAGTGCCATCCCAACTCTCTGAAGTTCCTGTTTTCCTGAAGGTGTATTTAAAGCTATAGTGTGTAGTTTGTCGCCCCCATGAGGAATTCTAAGTAATAACGAAACTGTTGGCGCGTCCACGTGATACAAGCCTTACGTGATCGCGTACCCCCCCACGCAGCTGCTAGTAGCCAAGGAGGACACCGAGGATTAAACAAACATGATTGACTCTTCAGAAGAGGTAATTATCTTCACTTGAGTTTCTGCGTGCAAAAGTCACCGGACGACACTAGTTTCTGAACATAGCATTACTGAGAAATACAGAGGGAGTTGTGTGGAGCTGATAGTCTTAATTAGCTTTGTAGCAACTCATGGCAATGGCTTGAACGTAACGGGTGTTCAATAATATCACAAAGTTACGCACTAAAGCTTTAAACTCATGCTTGAGGTCTTAAGTTTTGCTGAAACTTCAATGTAAACGAAGACATTGCGGGCGCCATAAACACGGTTGCTTACCTAAATCTTTAACCCAAACAGACAGAAAATATTGGCCTGCCCGTACTGCCTATCTTTAGGTCTGTGCGTATGAATGCGAGTATGTGTTATGTGTTAAGGATGAGGCAGCACTGTCTTATCATACAGCCGTTAGGTTTCCCGTCATCTAAAGCAGTGGTTCCCAACCTTTTTTCCTTGGCGCCCGCCCTACTTATGTCTAAGAAAAGCTGAGTCCCCCCCCCCTCCAAAACCGAAGTTGAGGTAACTCTCGAGATGGAGCCTTACTTTCTTTTTTGATACAGAGGAGTTATCAGCACTTTTACGTTTCTCCGCCATGTTTCATTCATAAAATAGTGATGCCGTGGCGGCAGGAAAAACGAGGACGATAGCAGCTAGCAGCTGACCTGATGACAGCCAGGGTCCCAGGTTAAGAGGTCCCGGAGGTTTGGCCTACTAAGTAGCCTGCCTACAATTTTAAGCGAGAACAAAAATACATAGTCTTTATACAGACTTTTGTATAAATTATATATTCTAGTATATTATCATAATTTGTTTAACATGTGCAAATTTTTTTTTTTTACCTCAACCTCAAACCAGATAAAGACTTGCGCACCCCCTGTGATCTTTGCCGCCCCCCTGAGGGGTCCCCGGACCCCAGGTTGGGAACCACTGATCTATGGAAAAAGAGTTGAACTTCTACTCTGTGCAAGACCGGTTATGACCGGAATGAGACCTGGAGTTTCACTGTGTCAACATACAGAGCATGAGTTCGTAAGCTCAGCTGGAAATTCCACCACAGAAATATCTTCAAGTTTTGGACTATTTGTTGGACAAACAAGACATTTAAAAATGTCAGTATGGGCTCCATTTTTCACGATTTACTTACATTTTTTTTTTTTTTATTTACTCAAATGTATTAAATCTGGTCCGAGAAAAACCAGGCTTATTATTTACTTGTTTGATTAAATCAGGAAAGTGTTTATTGGATTAGATATATTTCGATTATTTTCCTGGCCAAGACAGCAGCAGCACATATGCACATTTGCAATATGATAAATTGAGATAGATATCAGAAAGATATTGTCAAAATGATGAAATAACTATGTACACAACATTTATTGAACACGGTCGGGCTCCTCAGAGGATGAACACCCGATTGTGAGACGTATTAATGACCTCTTTTGGAATTCTTGAATATTCTTAGAAATAATGTGCGAGTGTTTAGCTCACACATTTTGGTCAACGTAAATGTATCTGCGTGAATTATTAATCTGACGTGGTAGTTAAGGGGTACACACACACACTTTTAGCAATAGCAAATTGGTTGCAGGTTGTGACCATCTTCGTGCAGTAATGGCAACTGCATAGAGAGGATGCTGCATAGAGAGGACGATGAGCTCCCTCTATTCCCGTGATTCTTACAGTCTTTTAGTCTCACGTCACAGTATGAAGGCGCTGTAGTATTTCTCTCAGGGTTAAAGCTTGTGACTGAACCTTCAGAGAAACCCTGGTGTTTACGACAACAGTGATAGTGCCGCTGTACACAATGCAGAAGTGGAGAGGACGGAGACGGGAGGGACAGATGGCTTCAGATGAAAGATGAGGAGGGTGGGGGGGGGGCGCGGGGTACAGTATGTCATCAATTCATTTGAACTGCAGCCTGAATCCCAAATGACGCTCCTGTACAATTTCAAAGACGTTGCAGCAGATTGAACGTTGAGCCTGCGAGGAAATCCAGGAAACAAGACTTTAATTAGGAGCGCAGACATGCAAATCCATTGCAGTATCAAAGACGGCTTCAGTTACTACAAACCTGTTTATTCAGAATATCTGTTGTGTATCGCTGAAAGAGTAGTGAGGATCAACAGTAGTACATTTCCAGGATAATTGCCTGACATGGATGTCCCTCACCTTCCGCTCCATATGTGTTGCCATTCTCAAACTTCGCGTTCGCTGTGGGAAACAACCTTCGAGCTAGCAAGCTACACGCTGAAAATGGCAGGTTTTGAAGAAAATTTGGATCATGCAACAAGACAGGCCTGCATGGTTCTTTCGGGGAATGATTGTAAATATTTATAAAGAATATGTGGACCCCCTTCAAAACAAACACACACACTTCTGGGCATGCATTCATCAGTTAAACCAACCAGAATTTGCCATATATTCCATGAGCCAATCACGTCATTGTATCCCTGCTTTAAAATCTGTTCTTCTGTTTACTGCTGTCAGGTGTCTTTTCAGGCAAATCGAGCAATCCTCCAACCCATTCACCTCCAGTCATCATCATCTACAGCACCCTGGGTCCTCCTCCAGAAACCCCACTCCTGTAACATCCATCCAGAGCTTCAGGCTCCTTCACCACCACCAGTGTCTAGACGCCATCGGGGGGGGATGTTCCTGCCTACTCATGGCTTCTCTACCCCTTATAAAATTATTTACATAGCAATGGAGTCTAATCGCCAAAGACTCTGTACAGTTCAACCTTGTGCATTATGTGATGAATACACCTACCAACAAAGTCTCTCCTGATTGAAATGACACTGAAGCGTAGGTTCAAGTGTTGGGACACTGAGGTTCGTCAGTGACCACAGTGGCCTTCATGTGTCCCACTGCGGCTGTTTCAGCATCATCACTCTGCAGAGGTTTAAGCCGCTGTCACTTTCACCACTTTGCATTCCAGCTGCGAGTCCTAATGAGGAGCGTGGAGGTGACTCCCCGACCCCCTCCCACCCCGCTGTCCAACCACATCAATCCAAATGATGTCATTTAATCCTTGGTGGACGGGCTCACGATGGAAGCTCCTGGAAGAAAAAAATAAAATAAAAAAGCAGCAGAACCTTTGACCTTCATTTTGCAGAGAAAGACAACGTTATCCGGATGTTGAAAAGACATGGAGAAACCATTTATGAGTTGTCAAGTGAGTCAGCTGCAGACAGTGACAAACTGTGACTGGATACATGGCGTTGGATCTGCCCCAAAAAAAGATTCAGTTCATAGTGCGAGTGAGTCATTTTGTCATGCTGGAGTCAACACGTTCTTGGCTTTGCTGAGGAATTTGATGTGTAAATGTATCAGTCATCTAGTGGTTCTGGTAATTTTGTCATTGAACAACTGTCTAATCCTAGGATCAGTGCTGTGAAATGCCAGTCACCCATGTGGGAACACTGGTACAGCTGTTTCAAATGGGTCTGTTTATGACAAATGACTTTCAATATAATTCTGCTTTAATTCTGTTAGCACAAACTTGGGCAAAGTAATATCTGCCCTTGGATACAATCTCAAAATAATTAAAAAAATAATGGCAACACTTTATAATAAGGATACATGAGTTATTATGAATTCATGCATGTAGTACTTCATGAGCAGTAATGATCAGTATGTACAAGGATTAACGCATGACTCAATGCAGGAACAATACAGTAATTAATCACTTAAGGTTTTTATCATCATGATTTCATGTCTTCTTCATTGGTAAATCTGTAGTTAAAGTGACAGGCTAACCTGAATTGTAGTGTTGTAGTCATGATTAACTAAACATTTCTTCATTACAGTACTTCATCATGTGTGTGGCCCTTCTAATAAAGTGCTGACCTGGTTCATCTTTAACATTGATGAATAAGATACGATTAATGGCGGCAGATGCAGCAATCATCTTTGTGAACAATCAAATAAAGTCAACCCCTCGGTCTGTTTAGGTATCAAATTGCAATTACAAATGCAAATGAAATCATTTTGGACTTCATGGAAATCGTGATGATTGAAAAACCTTAATTGATGCATTCATTACCGTATTGCTCCTGCATTAAGTCATGCATGACATACTATTAATCCTTGTACATTACTGATAGTTCATGAGGTACTTCATGATAATTCATGTACCCTTATTATAAAGTGTTACCAAAAACTTTAATATCAACATTTCTGGCAGCATTGTTTTTCTTTCAAGCCAATTCTTCCAGAGCTCTTTTCACTTTTAGAATAAAAGACACACAAAACGTCTCCACAGCTGCTCCTCTGCTCAGAATAGCTGATGAGTGCCATCCAGCACGGCACCAAACTTGTGGCTCACACATAATGAGTGAAGAATACACTGAATGATGATTAGCAGTCGCCTCTGTTGCCCTCAGGAGGGCACTTTAAATATTAAACAATTAACTTTGTTATCGTTTCCTACAGGTGACGCACAGATTTCACCCCAGTGAATGAACCCAGACGTGGAGCAGAATTTTAACAAGAAACAGGAACCTGGACTCAGCGCTTCATGTGTGGTTTGATGGGGTCATTTTATGGGTGATTAAAAGAAATTCCTTGGTAACAGTAATTATTAACCACACTTCAGCATTACCAGATCCCTATCCTGATTTGTAGATATACAGGAATAAATGTTTTCATATCGACTATTAAATATCACGGTCACTGAAATACCAGCCTGCGCAGGAACCTGCATGTTAATCACCGGCTTTTTATTCAGTTCAGGTCCAATGAAAAGAGATTACTCATATTTTTATGACAGACTTTTGTAAAATACAATAAAAATATCAGCTCTCTCAATTTTTTTTTTTTTACGAAAAAATACTTAAAGTAAAAAAAAGTAGACAATTTAAGAAAAACATAATACAATGAACACCAATAGAGACTCCAGAAGAAGTACATTAGCAGCTTATTATTAGGCACAGTTGAAGGCCAACGAGTCAAAGTGTGTTTTAAGATGACTGTTACAAAAATGGCAGGAAGAAGTAATTTCACAGTTTTGGGACATCTATTGAGAAGGCCAGGGGCCCAAAGTGTCAGAAGTCTCACCTGCAAAATGTCACTCAAAGAGAAACATGGGACCACAAAGAGACACAAAACCACGAAAAGATGCACACAGACTACAAAAAGACACAAAACAACAACAACAACAAAAGAGGCAAAATCACCACAAAGCCTATGTGTCGTGCTCCGGTGGTGGGATGTCTGTTCCCAGGGTCTCATGGTCTCATAATCCATCCACGCCCAGTTCCCATAAAACTCAGCCCTGCATCGAGGGACAGACCGGAGCATTTGATCTCAGTCACTGACAATGTGATATGGACCTGACAGCACATGCTGACGGATCAGGAGGCTTATGACAGCTCTGCCTCAGATCACATTCATAGCCTGTCCGGTACCAACACCATCCCTCCCACGTCTCACAGATGTAGTATTGTGGGTTTCTTTAGATTTTTGGGGGCTTTTCCCCTTTGTTCGATAGGGACAGTGGATAGACAGGAAACAGGGAAGAGAAAGAGGGGATGACACGCAGCAAAGGGCCGCAGGTTGGATTCAAACCCCGGGCCTCTGCTAAGGACTCAGCCTACATCTTCTGACTCAGCACACTCTTCTGGGTGAGCGAGAGGCCGCCCCAGTACAGTGTTTTAAGGAGGATCATCTCAAATGTGTGTGTGTAGCTGAAGGGGAAAATCTGAAGTCTTATCAAAGACCTTCAGGGAAAGTCGACTAGTCCCATGTCAAAATGTAATCTGGGAGAAAATTGGTTTGGCTGGAAACGTAATTGAGAATACAGTTTAGTTGTATGGGAATGTCATTTTTAGGAGATAGAGCTGATGTGTCATTTTAAACTTAAATTTTAAACTCTGGGAACCTTATTATTAAAAAGGCACCAGGTCTGAAATCCTAAAGGTTATCACTTTAAATCCAAGTTTAGCTCTACAGGTCGGGATTGCAGTATTTGAGGTTTTCTTTTGGAGGATATGGCTTTTGCCTAGTGCTAAGAAACATCATAGCGCAGCATAATCATACATATATCTGGCAGAAATACCCAGCACGTTGACACATGACGTCAAGGGGCTCCTGACCAAGCGTCCGACAGTATGTGACGAGTTGGGAGTGAGAATTCTGTGACAAGTTACTTAGCACATGAAGCAGCTGGCAGCAGAACAACTCTTTTAAAAAAGGTTAGAAATTATAATTAAAAAAAAACTGAAAAGGTGAGGAGATCCTTGAGAAAACAGAGTTCCTGTCACAAAGTGGAGTTTGCAGCCGACTGTTTGCGTTTGTCTGGAGGACGATTCCCCTGACAAGGTGACGGAGAGAGAGAAAATACCAGTAGCAGGTCCGACGACAGGAGCTCTGTCTGCAACTGTTTGCTCTTCGTGACACTCTGAACACCGACGCTCCTGGGATTTTCTGGGTAGACAGTGACACTGGCCACATGGAGCTCTGCAAACAAATCCACACTGAGGAAATAATGCCTGTGGGTTCCCCATCCAACCCTTTTATACTGGAGTTACCTGAACCACTGGGGCTGAGGGCTGTTGCCATGTCTCTCACAGAACTATTTCTAATGAAATAAAATTGTGTTTCTTTTTTTGTGAAATTATTACCGTAAGTAAACTGAATATCACTTTAGTGCATTGGAGAGGTTTTGATAACAATCAGCCAAACTCATGTTCCAGAGGATGATTTCCAGTGTTTATGGTGAACCCTAACACCTTTCTAGCACCACCACTGGCACAAAATGTTTCAAAATCTGACCATCAGGGTGCCATTGCATTTGACATTCATGCTTCTTTTTTTTTCCCATGATTTTAAAATTAAGCCATTTCGGTCAACCAAAAACTGCAGCTATAAATGGTTTTCGTGACGCGTCAGACCAGAAGTCGCCATATTGGAGGATCCGCATCACAACAAAGCAGAGGCACTGAAGTAGATCCTGAACGGCATCAAGGAAAATGGTTATTATTGCCGTGTTTTAGGTTGTACCAATAGGTCAGACCGAAAAAAAAACATTTGGAATATTATCGACTTCCAAAAGTTATTAAAAACCAGGGATAGGAATGCCAAAAAATTATCAGCGGAAAGGAGGCGCCTGTGGTTGGCAAAGCTCAACCAGGATCTACGAGGGAAAAAAAAAAAAAAATCTGTCTTCTTCGGTCTTTGAAATGAAAAAAAAAAAAAAAAAACTATTGAGAGTCACTTGGCTACACCTTGAGTATCACAATGATATCATACGGTTAAAGGTTAGGTTGATTAAAGACATTATTGCATTACTTACTTTGGCCTTCACAACACATTGGTCGTTAATGACTTGGTACTGGGTCTCCCTCACCCATCCACACACCATCTGGTTATAGGCCTCCAAACTTTTGTAGGCTTTAAGGTCTTCCGCTGTGTATGGGCTCCGCGAGAAAACCAGGTAGTTGACTATATCGGGATATGCAACTGAAGGAAGAATCACCGGGTCGCCATGGATCCAAGAAGAGGGAGCCAACTTGTAGGGATCTGCACCGCCAGTAAACTGTAATTTCTCAAAATACCGCGCCTTTTTGTGGTCCAAGTCCTTCCATGCCTTTGCATCTTGGACGCGTTTTGATGAGCTTTTCTGTTGTTTAGACAAAGTATCCAAAGTGCACAATACTCCATTCAATTGTCATACACCGAGTGCCTCCAATATGGCCGCGCATCCAGGTTACCATCCAGAACGTGACGTCGGTGAAAACCCTCTATAGACTATCACAACTCCCTGTTCTCCATTTCTGTCAGAGGCAGTGCGTTTACTGGATTCGTGTGGATGAGGGGCCCAAACGATGCTAAAAATGTGCATTTGCACCAAAAAAACATCTGTGTGGATGGCACCTCAGTATTGGTGACACAGTTTGTGTCAGCAGAAAGACCTCTTAGAGAAAAAAAAAAAAACTTGTACAGTGGTGCCTCTGTCTCCATTTCTTTTTTACACAACATTGGCCATTGCCAATGACAAACAGTAATTAATCTAGCATACTTTCATTAAATAAATTCAATTCAAGCTAAAATTTAAGTGTCTACAATCAGGCTATACTGAGCCTGATCTATTTTAAGAGATTCTTAAAATGTCACCTGGGGTAAAACCACCTGCTGCTACCCTGATTTACATTTGTATAGCTCACATTTTCATTTACATGTCAAAGCCTCTCTTAGAATTAGGGGGAGGGGGGGGTCATGGGGGGACAACTGCCAAGCAAGGCCCACGTCAATTTCCAACAATTCACGGCAGTTTTCAGTGTTGCCTGTAAATTGACGTTTACAGTCATAAACCTGAACTGACAATCTACAGTGCGGCTTACTGACGAAAATCCCACTTTTCATGCAGTGAAAGTCTCTCTCCTCTCTACAAGTGGGCGAGTCTCCAGAGGCTGGTTTTATAACGTAAGGGACGTCACCCGTTTCAACAGCCACTAGTGAAGTCCTCTTGTAAAGTCAGCTACAATAAAATGATCCATAATCCATTTATTTCTGCGCCTGCAAGCACATACGGTCTAGCGAGCTAGAGGTTGACTGAAGAGAGGGAGCGCCTAGGACAAAGCCGTGAATCGGAAATAAAACGGGTTTTTGCCGATTCATCACTATAAATCGAATGTTCCTTTATTTTTTCCTGTTGGTGCTACCTGCTTCCTTCACCCCCCCCAATTTCTAATTTCCCTTTTTGGTAAAGGCCTTTACTTTTGACTAAATTAGTATTCTAAAGTAATGTTTGAATATGGCTGAGATGTCTGTTTTGGTTTTGAAAAGACATTAATCCTGCCATCTGGTCAAAGAGTGAATCTACATGCAGGAGCTCCCGTACAGGATGAAGTCGTGTGAGCAGTGAGCGTTATGAATGACGGAGAGCCGGGCGGGAGGCGTCGCTGTATGTTGTGTGTGTTGTGGACTGAGTCGGTTAACCAGACAGGTGTCAGGGTCTCCAGTTCCAGTAAAAAGTTTCTCAGTGAAGGGGGGGGAACTGACAGCAGAAAGACGCTTGTTGGCACAGCAGCTGTATTAGAGAGCTGAGCTGCACGAGACAACGCCCAGGGGCGATTCCAGGATTTGTTAAGTGGGGTGGCACAGGGGGGACATTTTGTCAGAATACAGCATAGAAAATCTGCTTAGGAATATAGGAAATATTGGATATGATAGAACGCCACAATGCAATTCGGCTAAATAAAACATCCCATTCATTATTAATTTCACTTGTTCATTTTAAACAGATTGTATATCCGAAAACAATACACATTTTCTATAGGCTTAGCCTGCCACTTAAAAAACAAAATAAAAAAAAAAAAACAATTCCAGTGCTGGTTCCATGGTATCAGAATTTTGGATAGTCGTCATGGAAACAATAATTGGTCATGTGACAAGGGCTGGGAAAATTGGCAGAACAGGAGCCAACTGACAGTATTCTGATCCAATGGAAATCACGACTACGTACTTCCGTTAAAATATGTGCCAGATTTGCCACTTCCTGTTTCCAATTTCAAACATTGTTGTTCCTAATTGTCACTTAACGTTACACACAAAAAACAAAACAAAAAAAACAGGAAAATAGGGTCCAGGTTGAAAAAAAAAGGGCAACATTACCCTGACGTAGCTGATGATGCCTGAATAAGACGATGGACGTCATTCATATTTATACAGGGCAGATCTTGTAGGCATCTTGTAAATAACGCCGTGACCAAGAGGTAAATACCGGTGTTTTCTTTAGTAGCGATGCTGTGATGTTGTATGAAGAGGAATCCGCTGACACTGTTCTTGATTATAAAAGTTTTACATCAAAAGAACTCAGCATCAATTTACAAGCTTTTGCAGGCGCTCGGAGAGACAACAGTTTTCCCAATGTGGGGAGACAGTACATATTTCTAATTTGTGTATTATAGATGTGGGTTGGGAGCAAGACTTTTGACCAATGGCTACAATCCACTTGGAACCGAGCCAACAAGGACATCCCCGTTTCAGGGGCCCCACTGATAACGCTTTCCAGATGTTTCCGTAGCCAGGTAGCGGAAGTGGGCGTGCATATAGCCTATTATCGCATAGACAGCAGTCTAGTCCAACAGATTGGGGGGGCCCCCCCCCTGCCTTCTAGCCCCGCCCTCGCCGTCCTGCAGCCTGTCAGTCCTGCACAGATTGAGAGTTGCAGAATGACAATCTTGTTTTCCTTTTCCATCTGCTGTAAACTCCTTTCTCCCAGAGAGAAAGGTTTATTCTCACACTGACATGAACAAAGAAATAAGCTGGCATATAGTTCTCTGAAGCACACTTCCCCTGCATTTTGTTACATATTGTAAGACTTAGATTTGTTGTGGTCATTAAGCTTCCTAACTAAAATTGATCCTAAAGGTGCAAAGACATTATACTGAGAGGATTAGACAAATATGGGTTTTTGGAAACTGATGCTAAAGTGAAAGTAGTTACCATAAACATGCCTCCCCACTGGATGGCAATCCTGCTAAAAAAAGTACCAAGATGTAGGGATTATTGTTTCCCTCAGGATGGAAAAGCCTCTAGAGCAGCATTTAGACCATCAAGTGACACTTTGATACAATAGAAAGTAATTTTAGTCTCCTTAAGGGCTACAAATAAATCAGTTAATATTAAATAAATGATGAAATACATAAAAAGCCTGCAAACTGTTGGTCTGCGATGGGAAACGTGTAGTGACGAACGACTGCTGGGTTGATGGGGGTCAAAGGCTGACCGTTGTACGCCTCCTGAATGTAAACGTCACGTTGGTGGCTGCTTATGCTCGTCTGCACGTTTTGTGTAACTGTTATAAATCATGCACTGACACTCTTAGCAGACGCGACACTAGCAGAATATTCAACTACAGCTTCTGTCAATACATCAGAGAGGAAGAGGAGAAAAGAACAGAATGTGAGACATGCTGGAAGTGAGCAAGAAAACTATTTCCAAAGTCAAAATAAAAATACATAGTGTCATACTGGAACAGATCATTCGCTCAGGTGCTCAGCTAACGTCAGATACTAAATGTGTTTTAGACACCTCAAGAAGAAACCCACCTAAAAACGTTTAAGTGTGCACAATATTTAGAATATCTTCACCCCTTTACCTTGCCATCAAACAGCACTTTGCGACGGGGAACTGAAGCCGTTATCGCTGCTCTCTTCAAACTCACCAGACTCCTTTGACAAAAAGTCATTTTACTTCGCATAACACAGGAGCTTTTTTTAAATTGTCACTTTCTACAATAGGTTTGCATGGTAACTATATGGTTTAAGGGACCATTTAGATTTTTGGTTGTATGAGTTTTTTTATCCTTAGTCAGTGTATTACCAACAGTAGATTAGATTTTTAGGCTGATGGCATGCTCCCAGTTTGGAGGAGCAGGCAGCAGTTCTATGCTCTCTTCAAAGCCACGTCATTTTACCTCGCAGAACAGGAGTTGTTGGACTACCTCTGCCTCGATAGGTTCACAAGTCACACAATAGCACAAACTAACTAACCTATCGAGGCAGAGGTAGTCCAACAACTCCTGTTCTGCGAGGTAAAATGACGTGGCTTTAATAAGAGAATAGAACTCCTGCCTGCTTCTCCAAACTGGAGTGTGTATCTTACTAGCTCGAAGTCTGCTGTTGTTTCCCAAAGCGAACGGAATTTGACAACACCAACACGCAGACAGCGGAAGGTGAGGCGTGCCGGATGTCAGGTAATTATCCTGGAAACGTACTTCTGTTGATCTAGACTAATCGTTGTTAAACTCTCCATTAGCTTGAATCTTCCTCCACAGTAGACATGCATGGAGTTAACCAGAAACAATGAAGTCCCCTCTGTCCAAAAAGAGTATCGTTTTAAAATTGGAAGTAGCTGTTGAGACAGCTGTGGAAATGTTCTCAGAGTTTGTCTCCTAGACCACTACCTCTGTCCCGCATGATGATCAGGCTGTCAGAGCAGCTCAGTCAGGGCTTGGCTACCATCCCTAAAATACTGTGACCCTAATCTCTCCCCAAGATTTCTTCTAAGCCCTATTTGTGCTAATGAACCCCACAGCGGTGAGGCATGAGGGAGGAAAGAAAAGAAAAAAAAGGGTCATTAAAAAAGGGAAGCATCTGTCTGGAATAAAGAAGAAAGCCATCTGTCATTACAAGATGAGACTACACCTGGCTGGTAATGAGTTCCAAATGTGCTTAAAACCTCAGGCAGGGGAAATATTAAATGTGAATGATGTTGGAAAGTAACAAAGGGAGTTGGCAGATGAGGATTGCTACTTTTAATGCCTCTTTGCGATCTCGCCCTTTCGGGTACTTAACTGATACTGCCAACATTCAGCAAACAAGCTCCTGGCATTGCTTTAATGCATTCATGTCTTATCTTGTAGCCACTGTGTTTACTGCCACAGCCTGAAATGACTCTTGTTAGAGAGGCAAGGTGAACACAACCTCAGCCCCGACGGCTGTACGGCACGACAGCAGGCGGAGGAAACAAGCGACCTGCTAGTGAGCGGCCTTGCGACAGGATGCTGTGTCCGATTTCCCTCCTTCAGTGACTCTGGTCTGCAGCAACCACAGTGTCCTGTGTGCTGCTGCAGACACTTAATAAAGCCGGCTGATAGAGTCGTAATAGTCTGTACCGCCAGGGCTCACCTGTGGGGGTGAGCAGGTCTCACAGCAGCACCTGAACCAGCCAGAGTAAATAAATCTATATAGTAAAAAAAGCTGTGGGCCAGAATGGATTCGACTGCAGATGGTACAGAGTGTGTGTGTGTGTTTTATGGTCTTCACTCAAGGACAAACTTGGGAGTAGTTGTCCGACCACCCAACTGGCTCTACAGACTCAGTAAAGGGACGACCGCCAGGATGAAACATTGTCTTTTCAGTGGGAAGGGGGGGGAAATGGGACTGCGATCACGCCATCTACACTTAAAAATTGAGCTTTTGAAAGCAGCAGCAGCAAACTGGCAATTTTTTTATATTTTATTATATAAAAAGCTGTATTTAGTTCACCGCTGACGCCCACTAAACAAATCATATTTCCTAACTACTAGTTCCTAACTAGTTAAGCAGGTATTGTGTCATAACCCATAGTATTGGACAAATTCAGATTTTGAATTAACCAGCCACTTGAGAGATTCAAATCTGATGAACTCTGCCTGAAGCGAAAGCATCAGTTTCAGTCTGTGACCGGAAGTGAAAGTGTCGCGGCCCCGATCTGCACGTGAAACCCGATTAGTCACACGTGCAAAGATGGTTGAGATTAGGAATGGACCATGAATGCTTAGGGATGGGACAGCCCATTGGTCAGGGGATAGGACCTGAACAAATCGGGCTTCTGGTATGGATCGGATAGTGACACAGCCCAGTTTCAAATAGAAGTGATTGGGAAGCAAAATCCTGTCTGACTGTATCATTAGTCCTACCTCAGAAGACTCTGTTTGACTTGTCTTTTTTTCTCCAATTGCAGCACTATATCACACATTTTAAGTATGACATAGAATTACAACATTCATCTAAAGTTACTGCCGAACATGTGCATAGTAAACAGCACACATACACACACACTTAAATATGTAAAAAATAAGGTACAGAGGAATCAAAGGATACATTACGAGAAACATTTCTAAAGAAAATGCAAAACGCATCAAATATACAGCAATATCAGAACCTAACAAAGACAACACAAGGTACAAGCTACAGACTTAAATTCTGCAGATAATCTCATCTAGTTGCTGCTTCAGTGAAGAAAAGAGCACATCTGATTATGCAGCTTTTTAAGTTTTCGTGGAGCAAGGGGTGTAAAGAAATCCAAAATGTAACCTCAGGAGATTTCTATATGTGCCGACAAACAGCAGCCAGTAAGTGCACTGTATAAACTATGCAGCAATTAAACACACTGTGAACTAATTAACCCGTGCCAAGTTTGCATTTCCAATTACACAGTAGCTCTGCCTCCAAACATGCAGACACCCCCACATACATAAAAGGGCACAGGCTAAATCAAATTACAGTGGAGCAGCCCTGCTGAGAGGGAAATTCAGAGGGGGAGGTTTGGTTTGATAATAAAAAAAACAAAAAAAACAGCGATGTCGTATGTCAATACAAACTACTGAGGTGCTTCAGGGAAGATTGAGGTGAACGGAAGTATAAAAAAAAAGATGCCAATTACCTGGAGAGCAGAAGCAAATACTGCCAACCATGAGTCTGTGAAATTGTGTAGGACTGAATACAAGAATGTGATATGGCTAAAGTCACAGAAAAGCCACTGCTGATTCATGCTTTCAATTCCCAGCAGCGAGTTTCACATTTGTATTGGCACCAGGAAAGAAGTGGATTGATTTCTCAAAACAAGCAGCTTGGAAACGGAGTGGTTGTGCTCTTCAGAGCTTGTTGTCCTGCTGTAACGACAGAACTCTGATGTTCAACGAGCAGTCTTTGCCACATTTTTGATTTATTGAATCTTAAATGGAAGATTTGCTTTTTGCAACCGAACACAGCTTCACATAAGAGGTCAACTCTGACAGGTTTTTATTCATCTCAACCACTTACCGTATTCCAGTTCCTCAGCTGAAGACGCCAATGGTTACAGTCCTGTTAGTCCGTTTCTTAAAAACTAGTAAACACATTTAAATGAACCAGGATAGTGAAACACAGGCCAGGACTCGGCAGGACCGTTTTTCTGGGAAAATCCAAAGGATGACATTTATGCAGGCGATGGCCGTCCGTCTCTCCGGGAACATCTCGATGGCCTTCCATCTCTCCGGGAACATCTCCTCAGTCTCTCAACTGCAGCACAGAGCCCAGTTACTGCTGCTGCTCCCAGCCTTCCGGCCCAGACTCTACCATCATCGGATGCATCTCCACCAGAACGTTATTCTGGTTCTCCTGGTTCCTGCCAACCCTTCCTCATGCAGTGTTCCCTCACGTTTGAGCTCTAACCTTCTGCCTTCCCCACAGAGAGGTCCTGGGAGGCATAGTTCGTGTCTCTTCTCAAAGGCAGAGCTAAGGACCGGGGAACCGCAGAGTGGGTGAGGTAACCACACTGTTTCAGTCCTTATTGACTGCGGTGCAGACACCAGCATTTTGGACCTTTGCCTCTCAGCTGGGAATTGGAAGGGAGGTTCTGGGGCAGCCCATTCATGCCACATCTCTAGATCCTCTTCAGAGTTGCTGTCACAGTGTCACAGAGAGCAGGTAGCAGAGGCAGGACCCAAATCCAGACGAGGACAGGCAGACTGGTGCAGTTCAATGATTTATTAAGAAAAAGGCTTACAGGCAGAGAGACAAAGGGAAGGCAGGCAACAGAACTCCAAACAGCAATGATGAACATGTGTAGCATGAGGGAAGTGAGTACAGGTGAGCAGGTGCATGAGCAGGAGGTCAGGTGACTGCAGGGCTGATGAGGGAAGTGGGAACAGGTGTGCAGGTGGGAGGGGATTTCAGGTGAGCAGGCTGGCAAGAGAGTCCGATGGCATCTGGTGGACGGTTCAAGGATGGCAGGTCTGGGGAGTAACAGGAGTGTGCATGGTCAGGGGAAAGTGACAGCCAGACCAGGCAACACAAGAAAAAGACGGGAGTCCTAGGGACAGTTACAGTAGTGACGGCGAGATGAAGCCTCATGAGGCATTGAAGCTTTCCAGCAAAGTGGTTCACAAAAGGGTTTATTTCTCGAGGCTTCATTTGCTCACAATACCAACTGTTGGTCAAAGAGTGTAAATACAGATGATCTATGTCATCTGTGAGACACTGTATCTGTACACCTGTACTGGGTGTACTGGGTGTAATGTTTACCCTCTATCTACCAGTCCTGTCTCATTGTCTGTCTCTCTTTCCTAGGCTCCACATCTCTTCTGGTTTGCGTTTGCTTTGCCGTTTTTGCTGCTTCACTCATCCATAAACAACATTCACTACTGATGCCATTACTCACCACACCTCATGTTTTTGTAAATAGTTATCTTGTTTGTTTAGCCTGTAATTATTAATTATTAAACTCCTAGTGGACATTATAAGTATTAAATTGGTATGACAGTTGGTCTCACCAATACCTCTGCAGTCTTCCAGGGGTTAGTGAATGAGGTTCTCTGGGATCTGCTCAACAATTCTTTTTTTGTGTACCTGAATGACATGACAATTGTTCCAACCCCTCTTCATGGTCTAAGCAACTCCTTCCAACCCTTCCCAGTTCAGCCACCGGCCTCTCAGCTTTCCAATGCTCCCGCCCCGGGGTTACCAGCCACCGCTCTTCCCCGAGCAGGAACCGGAGGCCAGTTCCACCTCAGTCCAGGCATTTGTCCAGCGCTGTAGTCACACTTGGATAAAGGCTCACTCCACACGCTTGCGCTCTTCCAATCGTTGCCAACGGCCCGCCCAACAGACGCTGCACCCTGTAACACTCGTTCGTTTTGTTCCCCTTATTGAAACCTGACCAGGAACAATAGACCCAGGCCAAAAAGACACTGCATGTGGGCAGGGGTGTCCACAAACATTTGGCCATATAGTACGGCAATGCAATTACATAGTAAAGGAAATATTGAGTTCATAAATGAGCTCATAAATACTTAAAATAAGTGTACCCTTCCACATAAGTAATTCTGATAGCAGATAACTTGACTTGTTTAACTGATTTAAACCCTTTAGTTCCATTTTGTCTAGCAGGGTCCTTGCGCCCAAATTCTCCAGTCAGCCAGTGAGTCTTATAAATGATGGGCATGAGGAAAAAAAACTACAAAAGACCAAGGTTGTGAGAAAACCCAATTTCCCTCAAGTAATTGAGGTTCATGAGGTTCAGATGAATAAAAAGCCTTTATTTTCTTTGTGAGATAAAAATTAAACAGGGCATCAAATAAAGCGGTAAACATCCATATTAATGACATAATCACAGACTGGCCAAATTATTGTAAACAAATACAAGAAACTTTGAAAAAAAAATTTGAAAATACTGTAAACTCAAGGGCAACAACAACAAAAAGTACAAAAGAAATTAAAGAGACAAGAAAAACAAGGATTATAAAGTATTTTGGGGACACAGTGATTGTCAGTTTGATGAAATGGTTCACATGCATGTTTGTCTGGCAAGCTGAGAAAAAACAGCAGTTGAGAAGTTTAGGGCAAAAAATGAAAGCCCATAAAAAAGGCACAATTCACAACTCCAAACAAGAGTCATCAGAACCACATTTCACATATTCAATATCTTCAACATCTTATTTGTGCCGAAGCACAAACACACACATAGGGCCCTATTTTAACGATCTAAGCGCATGGCGTGAAGCACACGGCGCAGGTGCGCCCATTCCCTTTAAAAGCCAGGTGCGTTTGTACCTCGGCGCATTGCTATTATGATGGCAGATTTGCACCGTAATATTTTTATTTCTAATCTTTTGCACGTTTGTGTGCTGCTGCGCTTCCCTGTGTGTAACAAGCAGTGTGTGCGCGCTGTGCACGAGCCTAGGCGCATTTTACTAATTCACTGTTAAAATAACAATGAAATGCTGCGCTATTGACTTTAGACCAGGTTTTTGTTGGTTAATGGCGCAACACTTTCCGCTGCTTCAAGATAGCAATTCGCCAAGAATTCACCTGAACACACCTCCCTGTAAGACCAGCACGCCAATGGGTGCAGGTGCATTTGCTATTTAAACGACGTGGGCGCTGGACGGGAAATTGACAACTGCGTCGGTCTTAAGCTAGCAAAGACACTTGCGTCGGGCTTTGCGCTGCGCCGGTTGCAAGATAGGGCCCATACAGTCATATCTTTGTCTCGAGACTGTCGATCTATGAAAGTTAAATTGTTTGTACTTTTCATTCAAATGTTCCACTTCAGGTTAAGAGGAGAAAAAAGACCTGTAACATCAGAAAGCAAACGGCACAAAAGTGGGAACGTAAACATACAAATGACATACAAGATTAAAATTTTATGGATCTGTGCATGCAGGTACTGTTACAGACTCCACACAGATTAGACAAAAGCTGACAGGTACAGACAGAAGCTCTGCATTGTTTTGTAATAACTGAAATCACTGATGATCTCAAAGCTGTGAGAACAGGTCGAGTCCATATTTGGTCCAGCTGACTCAGCTGCGAATTCTGGCTGCAGTTTGGTGAAGACAGAGGTGGCATGGTGACAGTAAAGCCCACAACACTTTCGACAACCTTCAATGGTGCTACAACAATGCTACAGTGCATGAGTGGAAATCTTACAGTTGCAGCACATTACCTTTCAATTTAAACTGCATTAAAGCAGTTGATGAAAAAGCTGCACAGCCTATCTAACCGCTCCACAAGCCACTGTACACCCTAATACTGGCTTGCATTGACTTGACATTTCGCATCAAATGTGAATGAATAAATGGGTCTCTATAAATCATAGAGTGTGGTCTAGAAACTACTCTCTACTCCAATCTGTAGTGTGAGATACACAACTTCTGCTGTGATTTGACACTATAAATATAATTGAATTTAAATACAACTGTAAACTAAACGGTATACTGAAAACTAGTGGCGTTGCAAAGAAGATGAATGTGTGTGTTCCTGCTACCACAATAAACCTAAAGATCCAATTCGTGATAAGAGCTTCAATTTAGCTATTTAAGGGACAAAAAGTGAAGAAATGCTTTCCAAGCAGAGCTGGACAACGGTCATGATGAATACTGACCATATTTGACCTGAGGAAAAGATGACTGCATTATAAGATATGTAGTGTCCAGTGTTTTTGGAGCTTGAGTCTGAATGTTTCAGCCTCAGCTGCTTTACTTTTGACCATTCTTTTTAAAATGTGTCTCTTATGGACAGCCTACTCTTAAGAACGTCAATGCTAAAAGTTCCCTCAATGAAAAAATGTGTTTTGCATCTTGATGTAAAATATTTGTTTTGGTTATGATTATTTTGGTTATGAGATTGTCAACTATCAAATAGGCTCATAAATGCTGTTTCACCATATAGCCATTAAGACAAAGAAAAGACAACATTTTTCACCAGATCACATTTCATACCACAATTCCAGATCATATCTTGGTTAAATATCATTATTATTGTGTGAACAACAATAGAGAACAAGTTGTGTGGATGTAAGGTCATATTTCCTGCCACCGGTAGGGGTGCTAATTTATGAAACGCCCATATGGGTCGTTTTAGAGGGTAGGAATACAATAAACCTATATCATCATATGGTTGGGCTGACTTGTTGAACAGTGGCTAGTGGTCACATTTGGCCCACTACCCTTCACTTTTGGCTACTTTTCCCATAGCGCCAGCTGAAGCACTGTAAATCACTATTATCTTGTAAGGTGTTGGGTTGTTTGATAGATACAGTATGAGGCTGACGGAGTCATGAATGGGTGTTGAGCAGTAAAAGACGGGAGACATATCCTGTGCATGGACTACAGGCGTGGGCGCCTGGTGATAAACAGAGATGGAGCTCTTCCTGGAGGCCTATCTATCAGTGGATCTGTCACTGAAGGCGCTTCATTGTTCACAAAAGGACGAGGAGGCAGCGGCGGCTGAGGAATGGCTACACGTCAAGCCATGAAAGAATGATCAAGCCTGATTCGTTCGTTTGTCTTCGTCTGTTGGTTTCTGTGTAGACGCCAAGGAGTTTAGCAACAGAACATGAGAATCAATGTGACAGGCTCTTTTTCTTTTCACTGCTCTGCTCTTTCAATTGCTTTAATATATCTTTATTGGAACATTCTGTCCAGATGGTCCAGAGGATAGAGGACGTCGAACAGCGTCTGACAGCCCCTGCCCCAAAAACTTTCCAGCTTCAGAAATGAGACTTGTTTCCGATGTTTGTTCTTTCTGGAACTGACAAGCAATTTTGTACGACTCTTCTTATGACCTAGTTTCAAGCCCAGTGAACTTTTAAGATATATATTTTTCGTTAAGTTGTTTTTGTGCAAGTCCTTGTGAAAACCTCAAACTATCAGGTGTTTGTTGACAAAACATCCTTTTAATAAATGACTTTCAATTCCCTTTCTTTGTTGTCATGCACTGTTCCAGCTTTTGTTGATTGAACAAAAACACTTGACATTTGGTCCCTTTTAAGAAATTTCATAAATTACTCTTAATTACATTTAATATATGCAACAAAAGTCCCATTAAAGGCACACTGTCCAACCAGCAGCAAGTAAGGCCTCTTGTACAGGAACAAAGAGACTGGCCAAACAGATATGCTTAGAAAGTTCTTGGAACAGTGAGTTCTCATGTCTTGGTGTCAGTCAGGATGATGTTGGCTGTGACGAATATGAGGCAGGAGCCGGCCCAAGCCAAAACAAACCACACCCAAAAGGCGTGGCGGAAGGGAGACCGGTGCTTGTTGATGGCATCCCTGCCCACCACAGGCTCCAGGTGGCGTCGAGATAAATACACAAGGCAGGCTGGGACAATGTACTGGATCCCTGTGCCAGCATAGGATCCTGTAATGCCCACCAGGGACTCCAAGTTGTGGGTGCAGAAGGCCACCACGATTGGGGGCACCAGGGTAATGAGGGGAAATACAACGCGGTCCACCACCCATGGGTAGGTGCCTCCGTCCCGGTGGAACAGGGTCTTCCAGTTGTTGCGAAGTGTGACGGCGATGATGGGGAAGTTAGTGCTGATGGTGAAAACTGGGAACAGGCCCAGGAAGTAGCGCAGGAATGGAATATCTAACACGTTGCAGTTGTCCGTGAAGTTCAGGGTGTACATGTCGTGCAGCAGCGAGCTGTCGAAGCAGAAGATGGCGGTGAATGAGAGGAGCACGTAGAAACCCAGGATCAGGGTATAGTCCGCTAACACCAGGGTGCCCACACGTTTCTTGTCAGA
Organism: Sander vitreus; assembly: GCF_031162955.1. NCBI lineage: Eukaryota > Metazoa > Chordata > Actinopteri > Perciformes > Percidae > Sander > Sander vitreus. The sequence goes on along the minus strand of NC_135869.1, from coordinate 8,323,477 downwards.
GATGGGCGTCACCAGCGAGGGCAGGGAGTGTTGACACATGAAGGAGTAGACGCACACCCCAAACAGGTTGGGCACCCCAGAGAAGGAGGCGACTGGTGGGCGGCCCTCGCCGGTGCCTTTGCCAATGCGGATAAGAGCCAAGATGATCATCATGGTGAACGCTGTGAAAAGAAAAGAGGAGATGGAATTAAGAACACTGTAAAAGTAAATTCCTACTGTTGACAGAGAGTATAGACCCAATCACAATGCTTTTTTTTGTTTATTGATTTTTCAGTGACATAACAACAAGAGGTAACATTTCGGGAGTCAAAACAGTGACAAGTACCCAATCACAATGTTTGTTTACAATAACTTCTGGGTAGACAATGCCTGCAGTTACAATTTAACGGCGCTGAGCAAACTGGAACAAGGAACAACTGGGTACACTCTCATCTCATTCATCTAAAATGCATGTTTGATGCTTTCATATATTTGAACACTTTCACTAACATTAGGTTGGAGGCCTATAGTGACCTGTTTGGCCTAAAGAAAATGACACCACCCAAACTAGCAGAGAGATGTCGCTATTTGTAACGCTTGGTTTATCAAAGATGCTAGCAAAGCAACATAGTACAGAAAATCAGCACAGCAGAAACGTCAGATAGGTCACACCTCCGTGTTTAAAGGTGCTCTAAGCGATGTCACGTGTTTTTTAGGCTACATTTTTTGTCACATACAGCAAACATCTCCTCATTATCTGCTAGCTGCCTGTACCCTGAACACACTGTAAAAAAACGTGGTCTCTGTAGACAGCCCAGGCTCCACAAAAGGCAACAAAAACAAACTGCGCCAACCTGCACAACGAAACATAACAGTGCTCCAGCGTTCCAGCCAATAACCGACAAGAAGGATTTGGGGGTGGGGGTTGGGGGGTTAGTGCGCGGAAGCACGGAAGGGAGGGGACGGGATGAGGAGGAGGGAGGGGCGAGCTAGCCTCAATTTCGTTTGATAATACTTTGAACGTCAACAAGAAGTAACTTCACCCAACATCGCTTAGAGCACCTTTAACTATTTATCTTTCAACAGTACAGTTACGGCTGAAAATGACAACAGAAATAAACAAGTTTGCATACCTCAGTAATTTAAATCAACTGCCTGGTAGTGATATTTGTGTTAGCGTGACATGACATCATGGTGATTTGGTCTATACTTCAACATGTGCGTGGGTTTATACCATCTTCATATTTTGCTGCTTTCCATGAACTGCATCATTATGTTCTTGTCCAATGCCAAACTCCACCCTCCATGCATGCAAAAAAGGCAGCGCCTAGCTGCAGTGTAACTATGAGTGGTAACAGTTCTGGGTCAGCCCGAAATGATCCTTTTATTCAGCCCCTCCCTAATCCAAACACATTTAATCCTCTCTTCCAACAACTCATTCATTCCAAAATGTCCTCTTTATTATTCTACCACTGGGAAACAAAGACATACACCCTTGAATGACAGCCATGTCTCTATCTTTTATCTAAAAGACATCAATGTTGACAAGGTGCAATAGTTCAGGATGCAGTGGCCTTGTATAGTATTTACTGTAGTTTATCCTGCAACAATTTTATGTGCAGCATTTTTAAACACTCACATACATAACGGCAAAGTAACTGTGATAACTTACAATTGTGCGACTGATGAGAATGAACGTGTGGAGAGCATTTTCCCCCTTGGCTTATCACTGCTTCGTACATCACCTGACACTGCCCAAACAACCTTCAACAGATGTCGCTTTGCTCATGTCTTGTACTGTAAAGCAATATCCATGTTCTAATATAGTCTACCAATCCTTTCCATCAATCAAGCAGATTTACCACAAAACTGGAACTGGTCGCACCAGTTGTAATGCTGCTTGTTTTTTTCTTAAATCTCTGTGGTTTATCTTTGATTTCTTGTTAAATGGCTTATATCCTTAAAAAGGATTTCGGATTGCCTTTGTGCTCGAAATGTGCTATATAACTTAATTTGGCGTACCTATATTTATTTATCTTTATCTCTCTCTCTCTCTCTCAGACTACTCTCAGATGGGCGCCCACCAAAAGCCAGGGTCTGTCCGAGGTTTCTGCCTCCTGAGGTTAAAAGAAAGTATTTCCTTGCCGCTTTCGCACCAAATGCTTGCTCTTGGGGGGAATTGTTGGATCTCTGTTAATTATATATACAGTGTGGTCTAAACCTACTCTATCTGTAAAGTGTCCTGAATTCTGTTAGGATTTGACAAAATAAATAAAATTAAATTGAACCTGGTTTATACTACATTCCAATGTGGCATCAATACTGACGTTGAAACAATACATCTACTGCTTTAGAAAGGGAAGGTAATGTGAATAAAGTTCATTCTCCCAGTGTAGAAGTGCCCTCCAGCTGTTTGTCCCAGAAACATGAGGCGTAAAAAAACAACTCCGGAACATTTCATGGCCTGACATAAAGTCATTGGAGCTAGGTGAAGATAGAGAAGCACCCCCCCATGTGTCTCCACCTCCTGCTGCCGAATCGCATCTCCAATCGATTTCTGGAGATGCCTCTCTGGCAACTAGCATGAGCGAAGCTAAAAAGGAGACCTCTGCGCGTGGTATGCAGTCCTGTTCCCAGCTGACACTCATGTGGCCCAGTAAGCCATCTCACCTCCACACACATTCAATCAGCCCTGTGACACCAGGAGTTATAGCCCTGCGATGGTCGGGAGCCAGCTCCTCAACTTTCATCATCAAGCTGTCCTTTAAACACAGGGTGACATTTAGAAGGTACCAGAAAATGACTATAGCATATGCTTTTTTATACACTCTGGGAGACTGGATGTGATGCATAACTGAGAGAGAGAGAGAGAGAGAGAGAGAGAGAGAGAGAGAGAGAGAGAGAGAGATCCCTGCTCCCTTTGATGGATATAGTCAAGAGGACAAGTACAGCATGTTGAGTGTTGTTTCTGTTTCCAGCACAGGTCGCAGTGCGTGAACAGGGTAGAAGGGGGGTGGGTGCAAGCTGGAAACTTAAAATTTCAAACAAGCTTTATTAATAAGCTGTGTGCTCGTGCAGTGGTACTTTAACATACACAAGGAGGATAAAATGAATTCTAATTATCAGGGACACAAAGGGAGAAACCATCAGTGACAAAGGATGGAGGTGACTGCAAAACAACAAGATTTGATGCATCTATTGGGGATTAAGTTAGAAACCATAGTACTACTACCATGACTTCTTTTGTAGTGCGTTACAGAGATACAGTATCAAGAAAGAAATGAACAGCATCAAATTAAATAAGAAGAGGAAGGAATACAATAAGTAAAACAAGGACTAAACTTGTAATACTTAAAACAGCAAGCAGGTGTCACTGACTTTGTTTACATGCTCAAAACTTTAGTTTTTGCCCTTATTCCGAAAAAAACAATGCTCCTACTGAGCTGTTTACATGGCTAATTAAAATGAGTATTCCACTAATATTCTCATTTGCATGGAGTTTACAAAATCAGGTTTCTTCAAAGTTTTCCACTGGTGGCGGACTTGTTGGTCCATGCAAACAAAGCCTCCTCTTTCATTCCTTCAACCACCTTCTTGAAAATGACGCCGCTGTGATGTTTGCACATACCCAAAAACCGGTTGATATCCAAGTCTTTCATAATGTTTTTTTTTTTTTTTTTTTTTCTATTGGGCATGCATCTCTACCCCAGCCTTGCAAACTGTTGGCTAGTTGGTTTGTGTCCAACACTGACCGTAAACAGGTAAGAGGCCTTGTGTCGCAAACTGCTGTAAAAAACCCTGATTGAGATGTATATTCTGAATGAGCTGTATACATGTCCAAAGAATGTTCCTAAAACCTGAATAATGTTGGCATATCCCACATCTTTATCAGAAAATGCTACATTCTGAATGAGGCCCAATCCTGAATATCCAAACGTAATATTCTGTTTACATGACTGTATCAAATTCAAAATATTGTCATATCTGGAATAATAGTTGAATATAAGTGTACATGTAAACGTAGACAGTGATACAAACAACCCGAGAGTGGATAAATAAGAAAACACTAGCCTCAAGTTTTAGTGTGGAAGAGAAGTGTGAGGCAAACAATGAAGGCCTTCTTAGATTTGTTTGGGGGGTTGTGTTGTAGTAAAGTTAACTGCCTCCATAATTTGTGATGACTTACTTAAAATATGCATATAGCCAAACACACAATATAGCTGTTGATCATTTGTATTTATGTTTGCCAGAGGACTTCATAACCATACAATGTGATTTGATAAATGACCTGATGTACAGGAGACATTTCTGACCTTAGATCCAATTATTATGTAATCAAAAAGAGAAACATGTAAATGACAAAAACTACATCATAAGTTCTGCTGTATTAAAACACAGTAAAGGTTCTCCGTGATGGAGAAAATAATGGGACAGAATGGAGGTTTGGTGTAGGCTGTGGTGCATTATTCTGTTGTTGGCTAAAACAAAAGAGGACAAAGAAGAAGATATTAAACAGGGATTTTTTTTTTTAACTATTATTTTGGTAAAAATAATTATCATGAAGAGGGAGAAGGCCAGTCAAAACCAGCTTTTATTTGTCCAAAAAGAAAAAGGAAGACCGGATACAGATTCTAAATGAAAATTAAATTATGCAGGTTGTGAACTTCCATCATTGTTTTTGAGAGGGGATCTTGGAGCCAGTGAAAAGGGAGGCATCACAACCCACAACAGAGGAATAGATCCTGATTTTGAACAAACACAGTTACAATCCTCACCCTTGTTTAACACTTTCCATACACTTATATCAAAGATGTAAGCGCTCTAAAGTGTTCGATATTTAATGCATCTTTGGCTCACAGCCAATGTAATCTCTGGCTCCAGGGGAAAGCTCTGCGAGTCGCATTCCTCCCCACTCCGACGGCAACCCTCCTTATACAGAGAGGTCAAATGGCTGGGCAACAGACCAACCTTCAATGACACAGCCACACGGCTGTAGTGCTGCAAATAACGATTATTAATCTGCCAATTATTTTCTCGATTAATCGATACATTTTTGTGTGTTTTTTGTAGAATTTTTTTTTTAAAAACCGTAAAAAAGAAAAGAAAATGCCATTTACAACTTCTCCAAAGCCACGATGATGTAGTTTGCGTGCTTTGTCGGACCAAAAGTCCAAAACCTAAAGATATACTGTTTACTGTAAAAAAATAAATAAATAACTGACTTAAATGATGAATTCCTTATTAAAATAGTCCAATTGTTGCAGCTCTTCGCAGATGTGTGAGAAAAGTCACACAAGATATCTTTACTTTAATCTATTTGAGGCCATGAAACAGTCTCCAATTGTCAGCTATGTTTCTGCATTACTCTCCACTTCTTTCTCCCAGAAAACATCTTTAATGTGTGAAAGAGCCATCACTACAATTCATATGTCTGCTCCTTCTGCTTCCTTTGTCTTCTTTCACCATCAAACTCTGGTCTGTCCTCTGAGCACAGCCATCTGTCTGCCTGCTGTACACGACGGAGAAAAAAGGACAGAAGGACAGGAGAATGGGAGCTTTTCTCCTGAATGACACCATCACTTGCAGGCTGTACAGAAAGGACACAGGCATGGGGCTTTTAATTAAGAGTGCCTCAGGGTGGTTTGGGCACTACTACATTACCTTAAGCACCTTTTTGCAAGTTCAGCCAAAATTATGATGCTGCAAGAGAGCCTGTGAGAAAGAACAGCTAGGCTGGTCGTACTGGTAAGCCCCCAGTTAAATGTAAATGATGGGATAATAACTACTGTAAATGATATTCAGAATCCCTCCAAATTTCAAAATCTAAAAGCGTAACATTTCTTTTTTTCCTGCCCACATTTCACTTTATGGTAATTAGAGGCAGTGGGCTCATTAATCTTACTTAAGACACAGGAACTAACCCCTTATTTTTCAAAGAAATTGAAAGTCAATCAGATGGTAGAGAGGAGCTGAACAGCAAGAACAAAGCCTCTAGAATAAAGCTTTTCATAATGTGCTCATTTGTCACCGACTCTCAGCTGCATCACGCAACACGAGGTGGGTAAATCACGTCCGCCTGTGACAATTTTATCACACTCATTGCACCTATAGTAGCTATGAATCTCAATGCTGCAGCACAAGCACTGTGCAGCCATGAAATGAAAGAATATTAGCTTTGACCACCTTGACTGCCTTTGAAGGACCAAGGAAAAATAATCTAGTACTTTATTATTTAGTTAGCTAATTCAGTATGGTCTCCCAGGTCACTAAATTGATGTAAGCCATATTCAAATACATTACTCAGCGACTATCACAAATGGAAACCAGCAACACATACAAAGGAATACATCAGCCTGACATTCTGTTTTAATCTAAACTTGTCATCTCTTCTCACAGCCATTATTGCCCGTGCCTTGCTTTATGGTTTTATTATGTATTGACAATATGAAAAAGACCCTTTGAAAGATGACACTGACTCCCTGATGAAGTCTCATCTCACACATTTCTATGTCACCCACTACAAGCCAGCAGCAACACCCATCTTTCCAAAGACCCTCCAATGGGAAGAGCCATTTCTATATCTGCCAGGATATGCAAATTGCTGTATATGCACTTTAAAATTGACATGCCACAACAGGAAATGAGTAAACTGAGCAGGTGTCCAACAGCCACATATCACGTCCACACAACTAGTGCAGTCCATCTTGCAGCCTGTGATTTATATTACCTAGATGGGAATCGCAATGTCCTTGTGAGGAACGTTTCAACTTAACAACCCTCCAGAGAAGGCTCTTACAGCTGTATTCTTACTGGTAACAAAAAAAAATGCTGTTAATCCAAGGCTGGCAGGCACTCTCAATGCTCCAAGGAGTCATTGTCTGCGTGTGGAGAAGCACTCTTCAGAAGAAGAGATGGGATTCCTGGACTCAACTAATGAGGAGAAAATGGTAGAGAGAAAGGTGAGAGGTGATCAATCTCATGTGCGACAGAGCAAGAGAAAGCTGCAGGTTGGTGAGTCTCGCTCCTCGGAGAGAACGATTTGGACACTTAAACGTGAGCAATTCATTGCCGATAGTGAGAAGGTCAGGGACTTCTCTTAATGTTTGAGAGCCGTGGCACTGCTGCAGTTTAAACACTGAGGAAACACATTGTACTCTAACGCAACGCAAGGTTCTGGTACTAGGGATCGACCGATACTGGTTTTTTTCAAGGCCGATACCGATTATTAGTAGTTAATGAAACCGAGAACTGATATTTGGAACCGATATGCATAGTCAGTGAAAATGAAAATCTTTAAGTCAAAATTAAGCTTTTGGAATGTTACAAACTTCTTTGTTTAAATGCTTTAAGCAATTATTTAATAAATTAGGAACTTTCAACATAATACACAGTAAAAGATAGTCAGATAGAGTTGTGGGCGGGACATGAAGTCAGACTCAGTGGTGAGTGAAACCAAAGCAGAGCGACAGACACAGAGTTGTAGCGGAGCCAAAGTAGCGCACCTTTTAATTTACTATCGTTATCAGGCAAATAAAACGCAGATATATATAATCTGCAAACTGCCAAAAAACGGCATGATAAATCGGCCAGGGCCGATAATTGCTCTATCCCTATTTGGTACTAGTGCACTACTGTTTTCTCTTCTTGTTTGCCAATTTAAACATCTCCTCCTCTCGTGGTTTTAGAGCACAGCAATCAACTTATCATTAATTAAGCGAGACACTCCTTGCACGCCTTTTAGCCAATTAGTAGCCCTGGCTCTTTGCCCAGTTTTCACCAGGGTGTCAGGGGTTCTTGCTGTGTTAGAGCTCGATCACTTGAAACCCTTTAGGACTGGAGTTAGCAGGCTGCTGCCGCGGTGTTTGGTGGGCGACTGGCTGATAAGTGGCTGCCTTGCCTCGGAACAACTTGTGTGATCTCAGATAGGACTATCAGCAAACACAGCACAGAGCAGCACAGCAGTGGGCCTACTGTTTAGCACTCCATACTGCAGCTCAGGTTCACAGGGACGAGGCAGCCAAACTCCATGACACTAACAGCTTCATGAAAACAATCAATTAGTCCGCTCACTTAGCCGCAGCGCTGAGAAATTGTACATTACCCACAGATAAAATGTTTCTTTATAAATTATAGTTATCTAGTTAAAAGAGGTAATAAACAAATATCTGCTGGTGCTTACTGATGGTGCGGTTGGTTCAGAGATTTAAATGAAAATATACGGAATTAGTTTACCTTTAAAGCAATGTCTTATTCTAAGTTCAAACTCTCAAATATCTCGTGCTGGAACAATTAGTCAATTGATGGGAAATGAACGGACAAAAAGTCTGATAATCGATTCATCGTTAATCATTTATTAAGAAAAATGTAAAAGTACATTCTCTGGTTCCAGCCTGTCTATTACGAGTATTTACTGCTTTTCTTTTTTATATTATCATTAATTGATGATCTGTGTTGGTTGGACAAAATTAAGTATTTAAACGTCGCCTTGAGCTTTTTAAGTGATTAGGGGATAAGTAAAGTTTTTTGTTATTGTGTAACTTTGGTGAATCCAACCCTTTAAAACCAACCCTTTGAGGCAGCGGTAGACCAGCATCTAGGTACTAGGTAAAATTACTGTTTCTGTCAATGATTCTGGTGGCTTTGAAGACAGCGTACTGTAGATAACGGCCTCAGTTCCCCGTCGGCTGTCTAACACCAAGGTAAAGCGGTGAAAATATTCAAAATATAGTGTACACTTAAACCGATATTGATTTTTTTGGGTTTCTAAAATAGTGTTTTGCTGCCCCCGTCCACAGCAGTACATTGCTTAGCTTCCGTGTCAGTGCTCCTGCCTGCTTCTCCAAACTGGGAGCATGCTGACTGCCATCTACTGTAGCTAATCCACTGTCTATGGATAGGTACCTCATATAACCCCACTTCAAAATATCCAAACTAGCCCTTTAAGCAACAGATAAGTCTGAACAAATAGCTTCTTTTAAAACAAATGGCTGAATTCCTCCCTCTTAAACCTCTCTTGCCTTGGAATGAAGGCATCTCTGAGGTAAACAAGGCACTGAGGTCACCGATCATAATTAAAAGCTTAGTCACTGAGTATAGAGCCAATTGATCATGTTCTGTGACTAAAGCAGGAATCCACCAAACATTCCCCTAATCACCTCATCTAAGCAGGAAGTCAAACTTCTCATTACACACAGAAACATTAATACTAAGCAGCGATGGAGGACAGGGGCACTAAGTGGAAGTCAGATGAGAGAAAGTGGCCTTGATCATGTTGTTATTTAGTTACACTCAAAAATATGCTTTAGTCCTTGGCTGACAACAGTATTTTCATAGAAAGACAACAAAAAGGACGGTGTTATCCAACTTGAAGGGGTTTTCTTCCTAGCTATAGGCCCTCATTTATCCACCTATGATGCGCAGATATGAGCGCAGAAATCATCTTACGACAGGCTTCACGTGTGATTCATGAAACGTTCGTATCACACCAATCAGAGCGTAAGAATGGTCGTACAGTGATAAATGCAGCGGATGGAAACAATCGTAATTTAAATATCACGCCCCAATATATTCACGGTTTTGAGGCCTTGCCCCTACAATTTACGACATGGCAAGACATAATCCGGCTAAGAAGTGGCACTTTTCAGAGGTGGAGATTGAAACCCTGATATCTCTGGTTCATTTGCACTAACGTGTACTATTTGGCAGCCTGAAAACTGGTACTAAAGGCTAAGGAAAGAATGCGGAATGTAAAGAGATCACTGATGCGGTCAACAGTGCTGCCGTAGTAAATCAGACTCCAGCTGAAGTTTATTTAACTTATACATCCTTGACATATGTATGCTATAGTCCTAATTGTAATATACAGGATTATATTGCAATATCTTAAGCCTACATGTAGGTGTACCTATATTTAAATAAACACACAGTAGTGGAGTTTATGTAGAGTCTTTTATTTTACTCGTGTTTTTTTCACGAGTCAGAGCAAGGCAACTGTGAGCTGTGAGGTAGAGCGCTTGTCCTCCGCCCCCCCAGCTGGACCACCTGGGCTGGAAAAACAAGCCGATATATGTCGGTCAATGGCAGAAATAAATCGTTCACTTGTGGCCATTAAAGAGAAAAAAGAGAAACGAAAACCTAAAGAATAAATAAAAATGTTGTGCATCGTCATGTTTCCTGCATTGAATATAATTGCCAAACATAACACTATACCTTTTAAAAGCGAGGAATAATATCCAGTCTCTCCCCAGTTGGGGCTGTGCTGGACACTGGTCTCTGGGCATCGGGTCATCTGGCTCCATCACTACATTTATGGCACCCTGTTTACCTGCATTATGTTGTGTAGAACCCCACAGGCTAAAACAATGGCGTGTATAGTACGGTCCCCCCCGCTGATGAAAGACAGAGCCATCTGCCCTTAATCTATCTGATGGAGCGCTCCACCGTGGGGTGTGTGTGTATGTGTGCACTGTTGTACCGGCGCATAGAGGTCTTCTAAAAGAGCCAGATCTGCCATTGCCAATTAGTGATCAACTGATGACTTCTCCTTCTCCTGTTAAACTGATTATATGCTGCACCGCATGTCCACACTGACTCAAAAACTTGCGTACACGAGTTTAAACTTTACGTGAGATTTGATCGTAGCCTCCGCTCACGTCCATATTGATAAATGCCGAGCTTTGCGTGGAAATGACTGCGGTTTTATGCTTGTTTTCTGTCGTACATCCGTTTTGTAAATGAGGGCCATAGTGCGTAGTTTCTGTCGCCCCAATGAGGAATTCTAAGTAATGACAACAACACTGTCAGGGCATCCACATGACCATCCACAAGCCTTCCACACGCACAGCCCCCACCCCTTCCTTACCACGCAGCTGCAAGTAGCCAAGGAGGGCACGGAGGATTAAAAAAACATGATGGACGCTTCAGAAGAGGTAATTATCTTCACCCGAGTTTCTGCGCATGAAAGTCACCGGACGACAATCTTCTGAACATAGCCATACTAAGAAATACAGAGAGAGTTTTGTGGAGCTGATAATCTTAACTAGCTTTGTAGCAACTCATTTGGCAATGGCTTGAATGTAACGGACGTTCATTAATATCAAAATTTGTAATTGTTCAGGACCTCTGAACTGTGGTTCTGCTGTACAGTTCATTAAGACCTGCTTATATTTCACTGTCCCCCTGTCCCAAACTTTCCACATCAGTCTACCTGACCTTCAAAAATAATATCTGCCTCCCTCACCCATTCAAAATGGCACTGGGCACTGTGTTTCTTAGCTCCTGTTGTAGTTAACTAAGAGCATTCGATTGATGGCGAGTCCCATGAATCACTGAAGCAATGACTCTTTGTTATTTTTTCTTGCTGCAGAGGAGGACAATGATGCTGTTTTACTACATTTCACATAATCTCAGTTAATCTCTTAACATTTATTTCACCATTACATTTTTGTGTGTTCTCAAATATAATCTTTAAGAGTTTATATTTAAACATGGGAGTATAAACCATACCTTTTAGGTTTTTTTATAAGCTATAAATGTAGATACAGGCACATCTTTTAAGTACAGTACCTATAAAAAAATATCCATCCCCTTTTGAAGTTTTATTGTTTTACAAAACTGATTTAATGGGGCTTTTATAACACTGATCAATAAAAAAAAGACTATTTAACATCTAAGGGAAAGTGTTAAAAAAAAAGCCACATTAAATCTATTTTAATCCAATGTAAGCTCTTATAAAGAAGCGCAGAAAAGATGCTTCAAAGGAAAGGTAAGTGTAAACTAAGCCGGTGGTAGGATGAGTGTTTCATCAAGAAACACCAGACAAAAATCTTTAGCTTTCCTCAGAAATAAATGTGACAGCTGCTCATGGGAAGCATAGATCTATATGCCACTGACTCAACAGTTAATATAGACAGTAACGCCTCTGAGGATCCAAACAGCTCTTCATGCCTCCCAGGAGAGATGGACAGAAGTGATTAATACTCATTTACCGAGTGAGGATGGCTGTTAACTTATTCCCTCCCTCTCCTACCACTCAATATCAATTAGAGAAGCCCTCTGCTCCTGTCAGTGTTTAGGAGGTGGTCCTTCGGAGAGCGGATAGATAATGAGCCCTCCTGCTTTCAGTGGGCAGGACGTGAGGAGGCAACAGGTTGCAACAACATTTACCTTTCCATACATTTATCCATATAATGTGTAAGGATTGTGATGCTTTGGTTTAAGTTTTCATATATGTGGTTTATTTGTCAGTGCACAGAAGATTTTTGTGCAGTCACAGGTTTGTGTCACAAATGTCAATTGCAACTAATAGTTCATCAAAAAGGATCAAGTGCTTCCTTGAGTAATGATGTATGTTATATGCATCTCCATTCACCCATACAACAATGTATATCATAGAACCCCACTAAAAAAAATCTGAACTATCCCTTTAACCCCTAAGCCACATCTGTACCCCATCATGCTACGTGTTGTTTAAAGGGGCTCTAAGCGATGTCACGCGTTTTTTTAGGCTACAACATTTTTTGTCACATACAGCAAACATCTCCTCACTATCCGCTAGCTGCCTGTCCCCTGAACACACTGTAAAAAAAAACACGGTCTCTGTAGGCAGCCCAGGCTCCGCAAACGGCAACAAAAACAAACTGCGCCAACCTGCAACACGAAACATAACAAACAGTGTTCCAGCCAATTACCGACAAGAAGGATTTGGTGGTGAGGGTTGGGGGGGTTAGTGCGTGGAAGGGGGTGGGAGGGGACGGGATGAGGAGGAGGGAGGGGTGAGCTAGCCTCCGTTTTGTTTGACAATACTTTGAATGTCAACCAGAAGTGACCTCACCCATCGCTTAGAGCACCTTTAAAGAAGTAAATAATGACTTTATGAGTCACTTAATAAAGATTTAAAATGTGGTTGGTATGCTCTTATTGTTTAGTTTTGTGCATATATTCAATAAAAAAATAGGAACACATGCAAATGCCTCTTGAGGCCAACCAATATGTGACTTTTATTTGCCCTTAGCAACAGCACGTTCCCTGTCCCTGAGTTTGAGTTTCATTTTGAACATGACAGAACACGTATGAAGCATCATGTTCCATGCAGTTGGTAAACAACTGATCACTGGTGTCTCAGATACTTGAGGTGAAACCCTCGGGTGTCCTTGAAAATGGCAGAATAGTTGAATGCATCTTTCCCTCTAGTTTTGTCAAAAATGCAGTGTTTGTAGTGTTAAAAATGTTGCAGTGACCAAACAAAATGCGTACAGATGGCCTGAGCCCAAACGCTGCCCTTTTGTACTACTTTCCATTTTAATTTAGGAACTATTAAGTGGCACGGCGGGAGGGGGGGGGGAGAAATGACTGCAGTCAGGAGCTCTGGCTTGTAGGTGTCACACTGACCCAGGCTAATGGCTACGCCATTGAAAATCCCAGCATGCTACAGGAAGCACAGCAGCAGGCAGCCACACCATCACTCATGTTTGGTGTACAAAACAGGGCTCACTGGACAAAAAGGTGACTACAGTTGAGCGGCAACGGTCTTGACAAGGCTAGAGCCGAGGGCAGGAGGCAGAGCCCCGACACACCAGCCAGCTGCTAAACCTGACATCCGGCACGACACTTCCCCTCGCAGGTCAGCACAGCTGACTGCAGGTGTATCCAGGAAGCAGTGAGTAATGGTCAGGATGAGAGGTGGGGTCTTATGTCTGTAGAGTGTTTAAGATAAAACAGACCCAGGCACAAACAAATAACCAGTTAGCAGTTTCCTCATTCGGAGAACAGCGGCTGTGATCAGCTTAAATTCACAAGTCCGGCACACACGCCGTATTCAGTAAAAAAGCTAACTAAAAATATTTTACAGCCAGCTCAAGCCTGCAGGGGATGAGGCAGATTGAGAGTGGTGGTTTACATCGTTTTAAGCGGCAAAAAACACACCTGTAAACACACCTTTGACTGCCAATCACCTGATCTAAAGACACAGTTAGTGCTGTAGGATACTAAACTGTGTTACAGTGCTTTTGCTTTCTACATCACACCACCTTGTCCAAAAACACACACACATACATATATATATCTGAAAAGAAAAGTATGTCTTTACAGAATATTATGTTCTCTTGTCCTCAAGTAGCAGCTCTTTCAAAAACACTCCAACAAACTGTCTCACTAACTCAAACTGTTTTTACACATGAACTCAAAACAAAGAAAACTAGAATTACAGTCTTGCGGTGGTATGCATCCGCCAACCATTCAAGTTGCAAAACATGGATGCTTCATACACATCTTCAACCCGGGCAGCACAGAAGATCTTAACAATCACCATAGTTTCAAGATTAGTGTTACCGACTCAATATCCAACCAAATGTCTTTCCTCCTGTTATGGCGTGAGTTGGCGTTGAATAATGGCCAGTAAAGTGTTTTGGCAGAATATTAGGATGTTGCAGTGAAGTGAAGTTGACCGTTGACATATTGGGTATGAAATGTCATCACTCCATCTTTTTCTCCTATTAGACATTTGTGTAAAATTCTGTCATATATAGCGTATACAATCTTAAATTATGGCCCAAAATGTGTTATGTGAGGTCATAAGGACCACAAAAATCCTGGAGTCCAAGTGAATGTTTGTGCTAAATCTGAAGACATTTCCTCTAGGTATCATTAGCATGTCACATCTCAGCTCAACACCGAGTGACTCAGATTAATCTAGACCTAGAAATAAGACCCTAAAATGTTTTTCTTTGGCTTTTGTCAAAACTGTGGATGCTGCTGTGTTTGTGTGTCGTTTATGCAAGCTAGCACGCAGCAGTGCGGGGGTGGCGGGAGCGCCATGATTCAGTGGTGTTGTGATTTTAACAGCGGGCCCAGGATGGGCAGTTTATTTTCACCCTGTGAGTGACGGTCCAATCAAGCTTGGGACGGGCTGTCAAGCCTGTCAGGCTGAGGAATGAGAGGAGATAGGATTCAAAGACACAGAGCAGGACCAAACCATGATGGACAGACCTGAGCACAGCAGCTACACAGGCGAGGGCAGGGAGGGAGGAATGAAAGAAACAGGGGGAGGCACAGAGAAAATGGAAATATGTATTGGTAGAAAAGTGGGAGGCAGAAAGAGGCGGCTGGAAGAAACCAGTGAAACGCAAAGAAAAATCCCATGTTTAAAGAAGTCAAAATGTTCTAAATGTAAACTGAGTAATCAGTGGTAGTGAGGAAATTGCAGGATTAGTTTATTCTTACCAATCCAGCGCATTAGTGAGGTGAGAATCTGCAGATATTTGGTCTTTTGGGCGTTGAAGAAGGTGAAAGGTCCCAACAAGAGAGTGAAGACGCCCTGCAGGACAGACAGGAAGAGTTGATTACTATCACTGTTGTATAAGAACACATATTCTTACCTGCTCAAGGTAAGGCCAATAAACACACAAACCGAAAACATCTTAAAATCTCTTAAATTATCACAAAAAATGGATGACAGGAACCAAACATTCCAATAACAAAGGCAGTAAGATTGAGAAACCAAAGCTATAACAGTAAAATGTCACCCAGATGCCATAAAGCAGAAAGAGCTTGTCAGTTTGATTTACAGGGGATAAATATATTAACATCCGTACAGCCCTGCCTTTGAGATACTTCTAATTTTTAATCAAATGTTTCTGAGACTGTCTGAGACAGGAATCCTTTACTTGCCAAATGAGAGAAGACCAGAGGCCTGTACTACGAAGCGAGATTTGGCGTTAACGAGCTAACTTCAGGTTCAACCCAGGGTTTTCTGTACTACGAAGGTGGATCACTTGTGATCGGGTTCAATGGCCGTGGTAACTTATGCTGAACGCCTAACCTGGTCGGGAGCAGGTTAAGTTGGAGATCAGAGATCAACCGGTGTAAAAGCACCGCCTACTGACCAATCAATACTCGATTGATAACGGCGCCACCGTTCGTAGAAGATCAAGCGGAGCTCGGTGCGCAGAGAGAGAGAGAGGGAGAGCGGGAGAGAGGGGTGCGCACATAAAAGTTAAAACATTTAGAGACCGACAACCCCGTTAGCATTCCCTGATGTGTATATTTATGAAATATATAGATTGTAATGGGAGGGAATTACATATCGGCTCGGCTTCTTGAGCCGTGTGTTGCCAATGCGCGCATCAGTTTGAATTTTGTTTTTATATATTTGCATATATATAATTGCAACTGAAATACTAGGCTAAAGCAACGACAGTTTATGGAAAGCACAAGTGTAATTATGGTCAGATCTTGGTCCTGACTGATGGGGAAGTGATATTAATAAGCGTTGTGATTTACGCATTTACAGCGTTGGCTATTTTTTTGCCAGCTTTCCTTCCTGTTTTAAGAAGCAGCGACTGTATTGCATTTTGCCTGCAAAACCGTGTCTGTGTTATTCATATTTATGTAGAATTATAATTTCCTCTTCTTATGTAAAATATGCGGCTCTGGTAGATGTTTGCGATTGGTCATGCTGTGCAAACACCGCCTCTTTTATGTGAACACGCGCGCCGCTGGTTTAGGAAACCCTGAGTTGACTGAACTAGTTGATAACCACCGTCGTGACACAGGTTATGCAGGACCGCGGGTGTTAGGGTTAGTGAAGCCGGATAACTGAAAGAAATCCAGGGCATGTTGATCTCGCTTCGTAGTACAGGCCTCAGGGATCAGTTACTAAACAAACATACATCATGTTTATCCAATATAACGAATACACACAGTAATAAAAAGCCCATAACACATCTTTGTTTGAAATTCTTCTTCTGTCGGGGTGATCGGGGGATCCTTATCTGGCACATTCTTTTAATAAACAAGCTCTATATTGATGCTTTTTTATGCACTCTGGCACTTTATTCACATTCAAAGTGAAAAAGTAAAAATAGTAGTGTGAATCAATTTATTTTCATTGATTATAAATTATGATTAGACAGGACAGGTTGAGATGTGAAATGGGAGGGAGAGAGAGAGAGAGAGAGAGAGAGAGAGAGAGAGAGAGAATGATATGCAGCAAAGGGCGGCAGGTTGGAACCGAACCCGCGGCCGCTGCGGTGTACTTCCACCATGGGGCGCACGGTCAACCAGGTGAGCTATCCCAGCTCTGTTTTTAATACCCTGACATGTCATTTTGAAATGCCAGTAGAGACGCATCTGCTGTCAAAATCCCATCAGCCCTCTCAAAGATAGGTGAACAGATGACCAGGTGGACCGATCCATAGTGTACAAAAATGTTTCAAATCTTCTCAGGCCACAACTCTGATTGCCTATCAGATACTTTTCTTTATCAAGAGCTGCAATCAGAGGCAGTGGCTCAGCTACTGTAGCTCCAATTCCATCAGTTCCCCTCACTCCCCCTCCTCGCCTGACACTCTCAGGTCTGACTGCACGCTTTGAGTGGCATGTGATCTCAGGGACAGTCACTTGTGTGCCATTTCATCTGAGGAGTAGCCTGCAGGGGTTTAAACAGCGACCTCATCCTGCCATCCCTCCATCCATACGCACGCACGCGTATGGGACGCACACACACACTCACAAAATTTGCGATAAAGAAATATGTAAAAAAATATCAAAATTTAAAAAAAGCTGTGCAGCATTTAAAATAAAGAGGGTGGAGTGTGCAAAATTTTTTACTAAGGAGTAGTATAAAGAATATAAGATAATGTGCAATAAAGATATGCATTGATGTAATGCACCAAGTTAGAGACATGTAGGACAAAAAGACAGCTTCTCAACACTCTATATCTTAGGTTTTGGGTTTCCGGAGTGACTTCCCAAATGCTGGGAAAAATCTTTTAACGCTGCAAAAAATATTTTCAGCAATTCTAAAAAACAAGCATAACATTTGTAAAAAGAAGAAAGCATGTTTTTGTAATAAACCCCAGCAACTTGGCACTTTGAGATGCCTTTGCGGCACGTTTAATCATCAATCCAACCCTGAATGTCAGGGACGCAGGAATAGATATCACTAAAAAAATAAGGTCTAGAAAATAGACCTTTTATTCAACCAAGCCTAAACTCACAGGATGTTATTCTCTTTTTTTTTAGGGCTAGGGTTAAATTTATGGCTGGGCGATATAGCCAACATCTTCTATCCCAATATAGATAATGCCATATCTCGATAACGATATAAATCACGATATAGCATGTTTTCTGGTAATTCAATAAATAAATAAATAAATAAATAGTCTATATGAAATTAGTTAAAGTCAGCTATTACTTCCAGATGTACAGCTGGACAGCTGGAGTATCTGTGGGTGTGAGAGGGGAAACAAATCATAGCCCTCAATTCGGCTGAATAATGATGCCTATGTGTCCATGTATTAAATTATTACCAGCTGTCTTCTTGGCAAAGTGCAGCCTAAGCTCGAGCAGAGCCAAGGGATAAATCTGCAACACCTATTGAAGGTAATGAATGAACCATTATTAAGAGATATGTGTCTGAAGAGGAAAGTGAAATTGATGGCAGCTGGCTGACAGACCCCAGTGTTTTAGCCCAGAATGTCTAAGCAAGGTCGGTCCTTTCCCAGCAGCTTTGTAATGTAAACTAAAGCATGTTTAACCTGAGACTAAATTAAGATTTATTTAAGTTTGAAACTACATCGAATGACCACGTTGATGCTTTTTAGTGCATTTATCATTCATACAATAAAAGGCAGAAAGTTGACTAAACGTGTAACATACTCCAATATTATCTATTCTAAGGGACTTTTTATGTTTTTAGTATGATGTAGTGACTTTTTGGCAAAAGGGTACACATAATCTTTCCTTCATCTGTTTCACTGGAGCAAATAGAAATGGGTTGGGTGACATTTTTCTTTACCTGTGCCAATACGAAAGCTTATTTTTGGTTTAACACAAAAATAAAATAATTCTGAGGACAATAAACTTGTTTATCTACAAAAAACTTATTTTGATTTACTGAAATATGTCTAACATCTAGTGCATCAGTGTTTAACACTCTGTAAACAATAACAAGGACAGCTTTGCCTATAAATCTATCAAGTCAAGTCAGTTTTACTAATATAGCATAAAATCCAAAAATGACAAATCTTCCTCAAAAGGGCTTCAATATGTATCATCCTTTATCCTGCAGGTGTGTTCAGAAAAAAACGTGAGGTGGATTCTTTTTTTTCTGCATACAAAACATACAATACCCATCAGCACAAGTTGAAAATGTTTTAACCAAAGCAAAAATGTGGCATTTATCTCTGGGCTTCATAAAGATACAAAGACTGAAAGAAAAAAACAGAGAGACTGAAGAAAAAACACACAAAAATGTGGTTTCTGATGAGTTCTGAAGAAGCCCCTTTCACACATGCACTGCAACCCTGAACATATCTAGACATTACCCGAATGTTCGAATAATTTGGACCGGACATCAAAAGGACTGTACCCTGCCAGATCCCTAGTACAAAGTCTGTGTAATGTCTGATTGAGCCCATGAGTGAACAGAGCAGGTCATTGTCCGGAGTATTCACAGCGAGCGAGTGGGCGTGTTGATGACGTTTCTATCAAGTGAATGCCACGAAACCGGAAGAATACAATCATCTGAGGGTGAAGAAGAAGGGCCTATACACGAACATGCCAAAGAAAAACTCCAACTGGAGAGACGGCAAGATTCGGGAACTTCTGTGGGTAAGGGCTGACGGCTGACGGCTGACGCCGAAATTGTCAGACAAGTTCAAGGAAAGGCAAGAGACTCGGTTGTTTATGACCAAATTACGAACAGGCTACATGATCGTGGTGTAATAATAAAACGGTTATACACACTGGCACACTTCCACACACTGTCAGTGTGTCTGTTGCTAGCTAGCTTACAGCTAACCTCAGTAAAGTTCTTATAGTCTATTTCTAACACTTACATAGATCCTTATATATCAGCTCAAAGAGACAGATCTTAATGCTAGGTCAAATCCAGCCTGCTGTGGCAGAGATAGTAATATGCCTGAGGGTTAATGGCTGATACATTTCTCAACAGTTTCTGGACCCCTCATGAATCAAGTCTGCACCTCCAACAGCTTACAACCTCCCATAAAACCCCATAGTAAACAATAGCCTGAGGACGCCGGACTGTTTAACTGTATCTCAACAACAAAAGCAACACAAGCACAAAACAACACACTGAAAATAAATAACTGCAACACCTCCTTCTTAATAGAGAAAGATACATTTGCACCAATCACATCACCAACAAAGAAAACAATGTGGCTTCTGGGGATGTGCTTTGTATTTCTTTGCCCAATTTGATTATTGGCGTCATTTTTTTTAGTTATTTCTGTAGATAAGCGACCAAATATTTCTATTCATGTCCAGCTGTTTTTAACATCAAGAGGAAATGTCTCTCACAAAGAGCAACACAGGAGAAAAATCAATCACAGGAAAACGATGTGTTAGTCTACAGCAGCCTCAATAGATCAGCCTGCATGCAACCAATAGTCAAGTTGTGTTCTGTGAGAAATGCATTTTGTATTTCTATATAGGTATTTTTTATTGATTCAACAGGTTTTACAGAAAAGAAAATGACTACATTTTATCATATTTTAAGTTTTAAAATCCGGATCATGATGTCTCTCTTACATTGTGTTTTTTTGTGTGTTTTGCACGATTAACTTCATATTGCAAATACTCCTACTGACCACCATTTTCAAAGCATACCTTCATCTTTACGTTGAGTACTAAAACCTTGGTATACTTGGGGAAATGGCTGGCACTAATGCTATGTGTAAATGACTTGAAGTTAATGGGCTAAAATATGTGAAACCACCAAGATAGTCCATTAACTGGACAATGAGGACAATCAGAGGAAGTATGTGCTCCCATATCAAAGACTGGAAAGGCTTAGTCCTCTGAAAAAGGAAAAGATAACACTGCATGGGAAAGAGAAGAAGCCACAGAACATGAGAGGATTTTGGAGGGGGTGCATGGGAATGGAAAAAGTAGATGTATGTAGAGGAAATGTAGAGGAAGTGTGAGTGGGCGAGTGTAAAGGCATCAGATGCCATGTGCTGTAGGGTGACTCAGACCCACAGTGTTGGCATGACCATACCAGAGCAGAGACAAAGACTGGTAGGGTCACTAGAGGCATGGCCAGCAGGACATCACACTTTCCCATTCCACAAAAAAAGTGCACTTACAGTATGATATGGCTGTGTGGGGTGACACAGGAAGCATACAAAAGGTGGGTCCAGTCTAGATTAGACTACAGACTGCTAAAGATGGGTTAATTTCATAATGCATTACATACATTCTCAAACAGTGGCCCATATAGTGGACATACGTCTTATATTAGAGAAAGTGTCCCAATTTTTGAAAAAAATATCATCAAACTTGTCTTCTTTTCTGATCAGCTCCTGTTTTAATTTGCTGCGGATGTTATTTGCTGTTCATCTAAACTCATATATTTAGGATAATGTAAGTTCCCACAGCACTGATTCCACCAACAGTAAAGTCATGTCATACCTACTGTTCTGACTCAGTAATGATTCCAATCGCTTCTACATTATTATTTTTCTTTCATTGTGAAGATACTGCCAATAAAACGCAACACTTTTTGCACAGATGTTTCAAATTAAAAGCCTACAAGCAATTCCAAACGCATAATCCTCCCACCCTTTCCTTGTAGGCTTTTAATGCGAAATACTCCTGAAGTGTTCGGTCTTGGTCATTATCTGAAAGCCAGCTTATATCTTAGAATTTAAAGCATGTATCATCACAAAATACAGTAAATAGTTTGCTTTTTAAAGGTAAGATTAAGGAGGACCAGACACGTTTGAATAAGCACCCTAGTCAGCTAGGAGTCAGATCGTCTCCTTTTCTGGTCTTTTCTGGTTTTCGTCATGAATGGAAAAAGGGTCACTGTTGATGGTGCTCTGTGACCCACAGTCTTGTGTTTATTTGGTAAAAAACAACTGTCTGGTAAGCCTGAGCTGTGGACACTATCGCTACTGTCAGTGAGTAACATTAAAAGGGTATATTATAGGGATACTTCACCGATTTAGCATTAAGCTTTGTATCAGTAGAAACCCGGTAGTATTTTTGAATGACTGTGTTTCCTTCCCTCATGTCCCCCTGAGACGAGAGATCTCTGTATTGTGGGTCTGGAAAAAAGCCTCTTATGACGCAAAATTCGTCATTTTGCGTCATAAGAGGCATTTTTGCCCAGAGGCTATGGACTACAGCCAGAAGTAGGAGCAACTTCTGCATGTTTCCAACCCGCCCATAGAGGGTTGGACTGTCGGCTTTCCCGGAGTATTCCTGAGGCAATACGAAGGTCAGCCATCTTGAAGCATCGCTAACATGTGTACCACCGGGATATATTGGTACAGATCGGAGAATATGCAGGACACTTTATTACAGACGGAATACTCTACGCGAGCTTCGCCTGCTACGGAGACCAGCACCTCAGCCTGCGGTGTCGCCCAATGCCGCTAGCCGGGGAAAAGGACCTCGACAGCGGTGTGCAGGAGTGGAAAGCAGCTAGGTTTGAAAGCTAACGCTAGTCGGCCACCTGTTCCATCAATCCTGCTTGCAAGTGTCCGCTCATTAGACAACAAACTGGACTACATCCAACTTCAACAAAACTCCCAACGGGAGTTCAGAGACTGCTGTGTTTTTGTTGTTGTGGAAACATGGCTGAACAACAGTGTACCGGACTATCAGACAGACGGAATCTGCGGCGGAGTGGGATAAAAAAAATCTACCGGGAAATTTCGTAGACCACCAGCCCTCGGGGGACGGGGGAGAGATGAATGTTCGGAAATAAGAGGTTGCTGCGGCCTGCCGTACAGGTTAGTTTGACCAGCGGGCAGCAGCGGTGGCCGGAGCGGGCAGCAGCGGCGGCCAGAGCGAGTAGCTGCAGCGGCCGTAGCGGGTGATCACGGGGGGACATCCTCAGCGGTGAAACGCGAACGGGGGCTGAAGTATAACCTAGCTAGGGGGAAAGCTAACGCTAGCCGGCTACCTGTTCCATCAATCCTTCTTGCAAGTGTCCGCTCATTAGACAACAAACTGGACTACATCCAACTTCAACGAAACTCCCAATGCGAGGTCAAAGACTGCTGTGTTTTTGTTGTTGTGGAAACAACAGTGTACCGGACTATCCAGCCTGTTTCGCCGGGTAAGAGTGGAGATGGGCTGTGTTAACACGGACTTGTGCAGAAATGAGCTGCTTGTATTCAACTAAATGCTAACTGCTAGTGGAGTTTGTGACTACGCAAATTTACGACTGTGTTTATAATCGTGTTTACAGTCCACCAAGCGCTAATGCTAGTATGCGTTAGCTGAACTTTGTGCACTAGCTAAATGTAGCCTATTTCATATGTCGTTTTTATATAATGTCATTTTTATATATTTTAAATGTGTAACACCACTAGAGCCACAGTGAAACGTTGTTTCGTGTATATGGTTAAAATGACAATAAAACACATTTGAGTTGAATGCTGCCTCACTGTCTGTCTGTAAACGGTAGGCGTGGCTTGGGAGTGGAGCAGCGAAGCAAGTGCATTCTGGGATTTGGTGTCTTTCATCCATATGAGCCAAAAACACATTTTCTGGCTTATCTCTGCCTAGAAGGCACCAATTTCTATACTTTAATCACATTTCTACTACATAAGTGACCCAATTTAAAGATATATTCGTCTTTCCAATGGTGAAATATCCCTTTAATGTAGATTGCTCCTTCTTAAGAAAGCTACTTCATAATTCCAATATAGCCATTTTGTTGGACCTACAATGTGTGGTTCTGTTGAAGTGCAGCAACATGGCATATAATGTTGGTGCTGAGAGCTTTACATGATTGCTGTTACACATGCTGCTGCGATAAAGCACTTCAGACTTTCTGATGTGTAAAATGATTGAACAGATTCAGATCTTCATGTGCCAAACATAAAAATTAAGCTGCAGACAGAGATATGCAAACCTACAGAAAGAAATCAATTTCCTAGGTGAAAATATTAGTAAAGAAACCTATCGTTAACATTCAGCTAACTCTATGCTCGATGGTGTCATATTATAAACAGTAATTATATTAATATCACATAATACAAGCTTGGAACCAGCTTCCCTGTTGGGCCTGAGCTGGGGATGAACAGCAATGTCAGCTGGAGGAATAAAACTGCCAGAAAACAGCAGAATAAGAATGTAACTAGAATTTCATAACATGGACAGATTGAATGACACTTGGTTCCAATGCATTTATTCATTTAATACTTTGTACCGGCTGTTCTAGCAATTTCATCTCACTCATGCTCGCAAGGCCGACATACAGATTTTTGTCTGCTTTTTTCGCTTCCTCGCCACAGAAACTGCTTACGTTTCACGCTCAGTTTAATAAATGTCTCAATAAACAAAAACAAATTGTGTCAGGAGAAAAGTGGCATGAATCAATTTTGGCTAGACCCTTTCTCTCCATTACAGCAAGCTGATGGTTGCACACTCATCAACTTGAGCATTTCACTTTTGACAACAAAAACACTCCTAAATATCGTCCATTTCTCCTTCTTTAGTATGAGACAATGCTTTCAACAACAACCACATGGCTGACTGCAATCACACACTTCACTGAAACACAACCAACGGTGAGTCTGAGATGAGAAACTGCAAAAGTGACCAAAGCAATGATGGATACAAACACTGTCCGAGATCTGTCCTGTTACCTCTCTTTAAAGAATAGAGACTGAAGGTGCATCAGCAAGTACTAGGAAAAAATATTCTAGTTTAACCTGCCTAGAGGTTATAGGACATGTTTTGTAAAAGGTAAGAACAGAAGGAGTGGATCGTCAAGATGGAAAGGAGTTAAGTTTACATTCTTGGACGGCTCCGATTTCAACTGATTTCAAATAACTGCCTTTTCTTGGGACCCTAAGCCTTTATACAGGACTGTCACAACATGTGTTCCATTGTCAATCAAACACACATTTGGTTCTTTGGTGGTGACACCATCATTATTTTGGCTCCCAACAAAACACCTTTGTTGCCGAACCTCATTGCTAAACTAGAGACCACGACCTAAATCATGACAAGGCCCAGAGGACAATATCTTTTTATCATTATGTCAAAGCCAGAGGGCCCAACAACCTACCACCACCTAAACCTAAGGCTTTCCATCTCTCCACATCGCAGCAAATAACATCTCAAAGCAGCCAGGGTTACTTCACAGGGCCATATTTGCACAGAAATCAGTTTAGGATACACACCTCCTACTGAGTGCAGATGAAAGATTGGATGTTTAAGTTTAGGACACTGACCAAAGTAATCGCAAGAACTCTAGTTCGAGTCCAGCTGCGAACCTTGTTGCATGCCATTCCCAACTTTCTATCCCCTTATTGGCCACCTTCTATCTATTAAGAGGAAAAAGTACTTTTAAAAAAAGTAACAAAATAACATCACTTTTCTACAACTTTTCCAGCACCGTCTGTGACGCTGCAAAGTTATAGTTTGGGAATAAGAGATTAATGGGGCTTAGATATGGTGAATGATCTCAGTAATGGTGAAAAACCGCCGCCAACTGGCAACCCAGGCTGTAGCTGTCAATCACTTTCAAAGTCAATAAAGACCAGTGTTTTGGATTTGCGCGGATGAGAGCGTTCAGAGAGTAAGGAAAGGCATTTAATTGGCATTAGATTGCGTCACTCAAAGCTCACGAGCCAACCCACTGGTCTCGTTAATCGCCATATATGTGAGCATTTCTCCTGAGCCACGTGTTGCGTATGCTCTTCATCCATCACAGTTGGGCTACATAAGTCATCCCCTGACCATCCACCCCATTTAAGTAATTAATCAACATATTTTTCCTTTTCTTTTCTGTAAGGTCAGCCAAATACTGTGATGGTACAGATGTCCTCAGGCTCTTGGACGTCACTGTAGCTGAATTTATATCCAAGAGAGCCATATGAAAGCTTTGTTCATGACTGCCAAGTTGTCAGGCGCTGGTAAATTGTGAAATTAGGGCGAGCAGAGGTCACGCTAGGGGGGAAATAATAAGTGACCTGGTGGTTCCATGTGGCGGTCCAGCCTGGACAATGATAATCCCTCCACAATCAAACAGAGAAAGACGGATTAGGATTCCCAATCCCTACAGTCCCAAGATCCCAAGCTATTTGTTTCTGATGTTAATCTTTATTCCAAACAGATTTCAGACAGAAAAGGGTGACGTTCATGTTGATATATCAAGATTACCTTCAGGATAAACCAACTTAAACTCGAAAGCATGCGTCCAGCTGGTATTTATCAAACTAACTTCAACCTGCAGCACATCTTCACCCGTTTGTGATTGACTAATTTCCTCTAGATTTCAAAACATTTCTTTTCCACCACATTTCCCTGCCCTTATTAATTAACAAAAAGTGAATGTGCTATTAAATGAATCTGTTAAATCAGACAGAAGCAACTCATTATCATGGAAAGAGAAGGTTTACCTCAGTCGATAAATATGTGGTCCTTTATATGCAGAACCTCAATTTTCATTTTTCCTGAAGCTTAAAGTTACTTTACCAATTTCAGATCAGCTCTGTGGCATCTTTGTGTGGGCAGTGTGTTTAGATGAATGGTGTTTGGCTTCCCTGGTGACAGTGCATGGAGGAGCGGAGACCTCCTTGCTCCGTTCTGTGGTGGCTTGGTGCAATGGCACCACAGGGGGAAGCCAAACATCACTCATCTGCACACACTGTCATGGCACAGAGCTAGATTTATATCAGCAAAATATCTCTTTAATGTTATATTTTTATAAAAGTGTGTCATTATAGGAGGAACTCTTGATTTCAGTCCACACACTATAATTTACAGAGACCCAACCATTCCCTTAAGAGTATGCATTTGGTGTGACAACTCTACACCACTTGAAAAACCGATCTGGACTGACTTCCTCACCAGCAGAACAGCTGAAAAAACTGCAATAATTCAGGACCTCTACAACTCCAAGCATCATTTAACTTTAATTAAGACCTTGAGTTGAGACCTTGAATGTGTAAAGTATAGAGTGCAAGACCTTTTTCAGACAGTTTGACAGAAATTAAGATATTGCTCACATTCCCAGTGCATATCCACAATCTTCTTTGCTTTCCATTAGGATTAATTCAAATTAATCAGCAAAGAGAAATGAACCAAGTATTCAATACACATTGAAATGGCTTACAGCCCTACAATATTGTCTATATATTTGTCCAAGTTCAGGAGAAGTCAAACCCTAAAAAAATACAGATTATTTAGATTTCCAGAGAATATTTCATCCTAATGATGAAAAACAAAATAAATTGCTCTGTGACTGCATGATGCTCAGAAAAACACCACTCCAACTACATCATATACACAACGCAATGAAATATTGGATATTATGGGGCAATTCATTGCCTTGGTTGTGACATGTATGATAAAAGACACCTAACCTGACCTGACCACGGTGGTATGGAATAGATATGGCATAAAATAGGCCATAAAAGCCCAAGAGAAACATCCAAACCCTTATGAAAGCAATAACAAGTCCACTGACTCACTGAATACACACGCAGCAGAGAGGAGAGGGAAGTAAGACAAAGATGAACATGATTGTGGGGAGGGGGGGTAATACAGAGGGGAGCAGGGATGGTGCCTGGGAGGCAACACGGGCAGTTAAAACCATATTGGAACTATACGTTTGTCAGGATGAAAAAGAGCCCACCTTCAGCCTCATTAATCACCAGCACACATCTCCATCAAACAAACATAATTAGCATAAATAAATAAATAAAATGGATGAATCAAATGATTTGACTATTTTAAGAACCAGTTAAAGAACAAATTAAATTGAAATATATGGCTTTATTTTTAGAAGTACAAAATAATAATAAATGAAATAAACGTATTTGATATAGCAATTTTTACAGAACAAAGTAAAAACATCTTCGCAGCAGTGTTATTGTGAATGCAAGTGCTTTCATCAGTGGGCCATAGGCTCAATCACCATTGTGTTACCTCATTTGGAGATAGATAGTGACTGAACAGATATTTATTTGTATGAAAATCTTCAAGATTATACCTTTAGGTACATGTTTTAAACACTGCATCAATTTAATCAGCAAGAGGTAATTTGTAGGTGCAGCTTCAAAAGAATCCATATTTATATTATGTCTTTTACACACTAAACAGTGTTAATGATTCTGAGTGACCTGTACATTCAAATTACAGCAGCAGATTCAGGAAAAAACAAACTCACCTATGGCACAGTGCCAGCATGTATCAACTCATTTTCTAGAACTTGGCCTTTTATCATAGTTTCGTAAATGTTTTGCAGGGATATTTGCTGTAGATAGATTGGTTTCTGTTATAATAAGCCACAGTGCAGGCAAGACAAAGTCAACAGCGAGAACGGACGTCAGACAGACTTTCAGAAAACGTTTTTTTTGGTTTTACAAATCAGCTTGGTGCCATTTCAAAGTGTTGAGCGATTGAAAGCCAAAATGAGTGACAAGTGTTTGCCTGGCAGCCTGGACTGCACATTATGCTGACTCAGAAGGTAGAACAAAACTGTAAAAAAAAAAAAAAAAAAAGCTAATAAGCTGATGACTTTAAAAAAAATAAAAAAAAACATTATCAACAAATGAAAGATATAGGGTCAAATGTTAATTTCTCAGAGTGTGTCTGCACATTTTTGTGTTTTATTAGATGAGACTGTATAACCGAGGGCTTATCTGCTGCCAACAGAAGACTCTCCATCCATCTCTTATGTTACCATCTCTGTCAGCTCTGGATGCTGCTCCCACCCCTCTGGGTCTTTGGGTCACCAAGCTACATAACTTTAACTTACACAAAGACATACCAATTAAACCCCATACTGTACACACATATAGATAAATAAATAATGTTTTCTCTCTCACTCTGAATACGCCCTACATCCAAAAGACTTCAGGAAACCAGTAGTCTCGCTTTGCCAGACCTTCCTCCACAGTGCTGCGGAGGAAGTGTCTGGCTAGTCCACACAGCATTCCGGGATGGGTAAAAAACTTGCGCTGGTTTATTGGCGTTTCTTTAAACCAATCACAATCATCATGGTAAGCAGCGGGCAGAGCCATGGTGCCGCTGCAAAATAGCGTCGGGAAGGAACTTGTTTTGGTGGAAGGTGTACATTCAAAAGTAGTTTTAGACGTGCAACAGAAAACTCAGATTGGACAGATAGTCTAGCTAACTGTCTGGATTTACCCTGCAGAGATCTGAGGAGCAGTTAACTATAGTCCTCATACATCCACCGGAGTTTAAAATTCCAACACAAAGAAAGCGGAAGGTACCGGACATCCGGCCGAAAAGAGTGAAATCTGGCGGAATTTTCGGCGGCAACTAGCAATCCCGGGATAGTCTATATCGTGGATATAGACTAGGAAACCAGTGATCCAGGCTGTGGATGAACAGTCAGGCCAGGAGGACTCAATTCACAGGAGCAAGTCTTGGTCTGACATTATTTTGTACAATCACTCAATAACAAAGCACATTAAAAGTATTGTTCTTATTTTGATGATTGGTCAGTGAAAGATGCTAATACGACAAATATGAGGTTAAAACTAGGGCTGCACAATATATCATTTTTTTTATCATCATCGCAATATCAACTTGCTCAATAAACACATTGCGAAAGGTTGCGACGTAAAAGAGTTGAAAGAAAATATCAGTAGAAAACTGCGCTGTAAATAATATAAAAAAAAAATATATATATATATGTAAAATATAACTGCCATTCTTTTTTTAGTGGTGCCTTTTATATTCAATTTAATGTTCAATTTGTTCAATAAAAGAATGTTGGAAATGATTTTTCTTTCATTTGTTTTAAATTCAACAAGCAATTTGTTGTATTTTAGCACAATACTGAAAGCAGCAGAAATGCAGAACTCAGTACACTTTACTATCCGTTTACCTATCGCAAATAATATCGTTATCATATTTTCCTCATATCGTGCAGCCAGGGAAAAAGCTCTTTTAAGCTGCATACGTTAACTTTTTACATTTGAGAACACTGATATCTTTTTTTAAATAAAAACATTCTTCTAAGTAAACTCAAAAAGGATAGTCTTGGAATTAATATTTCAATTCTGGAATTGTATTTCAAACAATACCCAGCCTTGGGCATATAAAATAAAATAATTGAACACTGTAGTAAACATTACAAGACTACACAGCATAGTATAATGCATAAGTGTAAGCTGTATTCAGAAATATTTTGTGGGTTATTTTACATGACCTAACACCTGAAGAATATATCCTGCTGCAGTATCTCTCCTCATCAGGACATGTCTTTCTAATTTTATGTTTACCTTGAGACACTGAATACTGCTATACATCAAAACGTGCTGCTGTTCTGCCCGGGTTGACATGTCTCACTGCCACTGCTGTGTGGGCTGACAGACAATAATAGAAGTGCCTGTTTGGACACATGTCATACGCTGTCAGTGTAATTTGGCCTTGAGTGTAAGGGAGTAAATGTCAGTAAGCGAACCAGTGAGTGAGTCACTCAGAGTTGGTGATTCTCCTTATAGAAGCCAGCAGGAGGCAAGACAATGTCTCATTTATAAAGGACTCAGGATAATTCGCTCACTTTGTCAGTAATACAGCTGTTGAGCACTGTGTGCCATCATTGGATATCCTGATCACACTTAAGACCTTGTTTGTAAGTGTGCATATTGGTTGTTATTGCCATGTATTCCTCTTGTCCTACAAAAAAAAACAAGCGAGCTGTATAACAGGGCATGAAGAAAATGTGGTTTAAACACCAGCAATGGTTTTTTTCACTGCAATCTACCCAGGACAAAATCCACCCATAATGTATCTAATATGCAAAGTACAGATGAACAAAATAAGTCATGAAAACTGACTACAGCAAATAGAAATAGTAGACACAGTATGAAAAAAAAACTCATTTAAAGAGATGCTGATTTAAGAACATCTATAGACAAACTCTCAAAGCATCCATCTCATTTGAAACACATCCACCGCAGTAGCCTGTACTGTTAATTAGGTTTGTGGCCCTTGAGACTGCCATGCCTCCACACGATTAAAGCTAGGACTCTAATGAGGGGAAGGAAGACAAAAGGAGAGATGGAGGAGGGATAAAGCGAGGGCAGAGATGCAAGGAGAATGTATCAGAATGTGTTTCCTGAGACAGAGTGCAGCACCGGTCGGTATATTTTAAACCGTGTATAAAGATGCGATGAGAATTAAACAAAGGCTGCCAGGTTTTGGTTCACTTCTGACTGGGGCCATTATGCTAAAAATGTATGCAATCCAAGAGTGCAGGTAAATGAACTATGTGACATTCATCTTTAGACTGTACAACAAACCTGATGGGGAAAAATATAGAGCGCAGACATCTTGTTTCACTACAGTAGGACTGCAACTAACGATGGTTTTCATTGTCGATTAATCTGTTGATTCGTTTCTCGATTAATCGATTAGTTGTGTGGGCCATAAAATGTCAGAAAATGTCGATCAGTGCTTTCCAAACCCCAAGATGACGTACTGAGATGTCTTGTTTTTTCCCCAACGCAAAGATATTCAGTTTACTGTCACAGAGGAGTGAAGAAACTAGAAAATAATCACATCTAAGGAGCTGGAATCAGAGAATTCTTCCTTTTTTTCATAAAAAAATTGACTCAAAGTGATTAATCGATCAGATCGATGAAATTGTTGGTGATTAATTTAGTAGTTGACAACTACTCAATTAATCTTTGCAGCTCTACACTGAGTTACTAATCACACTAATCTCATCAATGTCAACCAGAGACTGTTGCCATATGCAAACAGAATGGCAGAGATCAGGTGGAAAAGTTAATTGTAAAAAATAATTGGTCATCTCTGCAGTGTGATTTAGCAGGAAATTAGGATGTGCCCACTTCCGTGATTTTATTAACAAAAAAGGTCTTTCAGCAGAGACGATCACCTTTACATTTAGCTTGTTGATCTTGTTTACAAACTCAGAATGACAAAATTAAGCAAAGATGCAGAAAAACAAAAACTAAGAAAAGCGGTTACACATTGCAACCCTTATCCTTTAAACATTGAGGTCCTTTGATTTGTTTTATGCTTTAAAAAAGCTAGTCATGTTTGTGTATCGTGAGATATATATAACTTATGAGCAATAAGAAAAGTCTATTTTGATCATGATACACAAACATGGCTGGGATCAATAAGGTAATATGAAATGATTTTTCTATTTAAAATGTTAATTAATATAAGTGCTGTTTAAGGGCTAGACCAGACGTACAATTGATAAAAGAAAAAGATCAAAATCGATGCAGCTGAGGCCATTTAGACCTCGTTTACACAAATATTCAGTGTCTGAATCAGGTTTATATACAATTAGATATGGTCTTTAGTTTAGGTGTGAGGTTAGCAACACCATGAAGTGTAGTAGATTATGACTAATGCAACTGTTTTTTATTTTAATGAACCCCTAATGCCACTTTTCCACTGCATGGTACGGCTCCTCTCTATTCAACTCATATTTTGGTTTTCCATTAGCAAAAGTTGTGGATAGTACCTGATACCAGGTACTTTATTGGTACCAGCTCGGTCGAGGTTCCAAGTGAGCTGAGCCCATACTAGAACGTGGAGTTAAAACACTGCAGACCGCTGATTGGACAGAGAGAATCTTCACCAGTGCAACACAGGACATCCTGCACAAACCCGCCACTTAAATATCATAAATGGACTTTAAATAGCACCTTTCTACCTTACCGGACAAATAGCTTTACAATTTGCCTCTTATTCACCCATTCACAAACACACGCACACGCACACACACACACCAATGGTGGCGGAGTTGCCATGCAAGGCGCTGGCCTGCCCATCATGAGCAACTTGGGGTCCAGTTGTCTTGCTTAAGGGCTTAACGGCCGCAATTTGTTTGATTCACTCGACCCGGATTTAAAAAAAAAAAAAAGAATGGCAGCTCGCAAACTACACTGTACACTAGGGCGTACAATTAAAGTCTCTGTTTGGTTTGTTTGGTCCTCTGTTTGGTTGCTGATGAAAGGATTCATTGAGTGTCGCGTTGAAGATGATGTCACGGCAGTTCCAGGCGGGGTCGCTATGCTGATCAGCTGAGAATCCTGCCTACACTGAGGGGGAACTATCCACAGTGGATAATGAAAAGAGAAAATTGCTGGTACTAAAACAGTGAGTTTAGTCAAGCAGTGCCATACCATACAGTGGAAACACGTACTTTCGATGACAGTAGTCATCACATTAACAATTCACATAGCATGGTGTCATTCAAAATAAGTGCCTCAAATGAACTGTTATCACTACTTTGCTAAATGTGGTTATACTTTCAAACCTGGTGCTGCTGTATTTAAAAGCATGTATTCATTCCTATTGAAAGGAAAGGACAGTCACTTGTCATAGTAAACAATGATGAGCATCCAATTTGCTGCAGACCTTATGGGCTTTGAACAAGCTGTTGTTTCCAAGACATTTGCCTAATTAAAACTCATAATGTTCAGTTCTGCTCCTCAAAAAAGAAACCATTACACACCTACCTGGGTAAAAATAATGAGCAACAACACACACTGAAGATTTATGACAGACTTGGGACATATCTGGGGAGGAGATGAGAAACGATAATTTGTGTGGTTTAATAGGACGATGGTTAGTGCACTCCGCCCATCATGCCAACTATTGTAAGAGGGAGGCAGAAGGAGGCAGTGGAGGAGGAGGTAGCAGGTAGCACTACGGTACAGAACAATTTCCTCCTAAATTAGACTAATGATCAACCTTCAGAAAAAATAAACGAATTAATCAACACAGAGGACGTTTTGTGAATATGTCAAGACGCAATTGAAAAAGACAACTAATGGATATTTAATTTTTCACCGTGGGTAAGGGGCACAATGTGTCAGTGGACAGCACTTCAGCAGCTGCTCCCTAAGGAGCGACTACAGAATACCATGACCTGACTACCCAATCAATTCAGAAAGACACTTGAGGTGGACCACTGTGGCAACCGACACCACAATAACCCACAAAAACATGCATCCGGACGCATAATGAGCTCAAGGTTACACAGAGTCTCAGTGTGGACAGCTATTGTTAACCTGTCTGCATTTTAAACGTGGCTGTGAACTGCTGCACATTTCACAGAAATCGTGTTCATTTGCCTTCAGCGAATGAAACCATTACATCAACCTGAGCGTCCTTGTACCAGATAACCAGCTTTACACTCTTTGCATCCGGCATGTGGATTTGTCTTCCCCTCCGTGCTCGCCCTCATTCCAAAAAGAAATCATAATGGAAGGGCCTTATTATAGCAATAAAGGGGACAAATGAAGTACCTTTACTTTATCTTAACCTCCAATGAGAGATGCTCATAAACAACTGTGTCACATGGAACAATAGTCATCAAATGTATGTATATGACTGGTGGAAACCGAATAAAAATAAATAAATAAATAAATAGAGGGAAAAGAGAGATAATAGTTTTTGGACACTGGGCTGGGTACCGAATTCAATACTTTAAAGGCACCGACCGAATTGCCTCTAGTATCAAGTATCGAAAAATGCTTAGTCATTTAATACACAATTTCAATACCTAAGTAGTAAATCTCGGAGTCAGTGAGCCAATAAGCACGCAGCATGCTTCTACCAAGATCTAATAATGCTGCTGATTGGCTGCCTAACGTTACACGTCGTAGAGACAGGCAGGAAAAACTACGTTACGCACAGAGACGTGGTAGGAGCTGAAAAATAAATAAAAATATTTGTGCCGTAATGTTGTAATTTCTTTTTGTTAAATAAAATTGGTATAGAAAAAAGTATCGTTTAGGAACGGGTATCGAGGTCATGGTATTGGTATCGGTACCGATATTGAACATTTTCTAACAATACCCAGCCCTACTTTAGACACA
This sequence comes from Sander vitreus, assembly GCF_031162955.1. Lineage (NCBI taxonomy): Eukaryota > Metazoa > Chordata > Actinopteri > Perciformes > Percidae > Sander > Sander vitreus. Next base: position 8,288,663 of record NC_135869.1, on the reverse strand, counting down.
GTTGCATCTAGCTAAAACTAAAGCAGTCCAATCTACCATACAACAAAACTGCATTCTCAATTACTTTTCGAGAGAAATTTTTTTTTCTGGCGACTGAATGGTGAATGGTGAATGTTGCGCAAGGGTCACTGTTTTCAACGAGTGGTTAACATTGTGAATTAAAACAAAACTACTTGGTTAGGTTTCGAAAAAGATGATGATTTGGATTCAAATAATAACGTTTGTTACCTAAATTGAGTAAGTTACATACGTAGGTTAAGTACATAAGTTAATAAGTCAATGTTGACTTTCGGTTTCACACGAGACACAAACTACGCTCTCCAGGGAGAAAATCCTGCGTTTGTTTTACACAACCATCCATCCCTACCTCCTCCTTATGCAGACTTACGCAGACTTTAAATAGAAATATATTTGTAATACATCAAAAAGGGAGACAGAAGGGGAACAAAATAACAGAAACACCTGTCAGCTTCAGCTGTCCAAATTAGACAAGCTAAGTGGATATTTACAGTATAATCATACAAGTCTCAGATAAACTTTTGGTTACATTTTCGTATGGAAGGAGTGTGGATTTTGTCCCCCATCGTTAACATTGAAAGAGCATTAGGAAGGGATCTCTAAACAGCCTATGAACAGGAGGAATGATTACAGCCAGAAAAAACTTTTTTCAACGTTCATATCGGCAGCTGAGTACTGTTTTAAGACAGACTTCAATAATTGTGATCCTATCCTTTAAAGACAAAATACACACATTAGTATTTTCTGATCTGACACTTCCATCTGCAGGGCAACGTCATTTGTCTGCACCTTGCAAATTGCCACTGCAAAAACAAAACATGATTCGACTCTGATGGGGTCAGACATAAACACTAGATCCTAAATTTCCCATAATGCAACTCAATAGCATCGTACATAAGACCCTCTCTGCTTGGTAAATGCCCTCGTCTTTGAAACTCCACACCTTTAAACTTCGGAGAGCTTCGCCCTTATAGACTGTTAGTTGAGATTAGAAAACCATCCGGTTAATGGTTCAAAGAAATCAGCATTGACTTTTGGTAGGAAAGGGGATATGAACAGCGATCTAGAGGGTGTTGTCAGTTGAACGTGAACATGTGTAATTTTTGGGGAATTTGCTCAAAAGCACTGATGCTTTTCTTACTTGGGAGGACAGACTCATCCGGGCCACACCATAAACTGTAAAAATAATGGACGTAGCAGCAGTGGCAGCCCCCATTAGTTTGTGGACTGCCGTTTTTAAGCCTCGAGTTTGGCCTTCGTCATTCTTGTTTTTGAAACCTGATATGACAATTTATGGATAAGGGGGTGGAGCTGGGAAGCCAGTGTCGTCTATGGATGCAATGGAATCCATTGGAATGGCAATGGAAAGAGGGAGAGCTGCAGATTTTAAACACTTCTAAAGCGATTGATCCAATGGAGATTTACTGGTGGGTAAACGCAGCCCTACGGCAGTACACAGAAAATTGGCAAACATTCCCTTTAGTTACCAGCTAACGCTAGCACTAGCTAGCTAGCTTGGTAAGGTGCTACCAATAGCTGAAAAAGACATTTTAGGTGACCAAGATGTTCCAATTAACTTTGATGAAGTGAAAACCCACAGTGAGAGGGTCAAAGTTTAAGACAAAAACACACCAAAAAAAACCAGTTCACTGCTATTTTAATGTATACAGTGCCATGGTTAACACTGCTACGCCTCTGTTGGCGGTTGACATGTAGCCAGGCCTTAAAGCATCCCCTGCTTTATCGTCCATTTTAAAATAAATGGGACCCTAATTTACTAAATAAACATTATACTGTATTAAAGAAGACTTGAAACTATTGATTGAGACCATAAACTCATTATGAAAATGTTTACTGAGGTAATAAATCAAGTCAGAAGTAGGATAATTTCCCCATAGACTTCAGACTGCGAAGCGGACTTCTTTTTGCAACCAGTGGTGTCACCCCCTTCTGGAAATTAGATATAATGCAGGTTTAAGGCACTTCTGCATTGGACGCTCTGTCCATCATTTTTACAGTCTATAGGCCACACACACAAACACTCAGGATGCCCTTGAACAAGCAAAAGTGATATCTAATATTTCTATTTCGGTTTAATAAAAGCATGATGTATGAGTGCATCCGTTATCTAATACAAACAAGTCCTCATAATTAATCATTCAGTTTATCAGGCTGCAACAAAACGGGCTGAATTACTTGCTAAATCTAAAGAAAAAAAATCCACGATGACCCGTGTCTCCTTGACAACGGCTCCCTCATCACCAGTCATCCCAGCGCCAGCAGTATTAGGCGTCTCCAACCCGTCTCGATCCGCTGCTCTGATACAGCTTCCTGCTGCTGTGTGGAGTGGACTCCCCCCCGTGTGGATCGCAGGCCCAACACTTCTTCCTGCTGCGATAATCTCTATTAAACCATCTGTACTGTCGTTTTCCCACAGCTCGGGCCCCAACTGGGAAGGTGGCTGCCGCTCGACTACAGTATATACCTCCTTACTGTACACATGGAGTGCTTCAGCCATGTGTAGTTGATATGTAGGATGGCAACTGAATCTTATCCTAAGCAGCTGTACTCAGTATCGTTATTCTGATAATGGTACTTAAACAATATGAGCTATGTAAAATATGAAACTGGAGGAAAAATGTGGCCTCACGAGCCAAGGTTCAAAACTTAAGGACATATTCTGTACTGTGGGTAAAAAGACTTCTCTATGAAGACTGTGAACACATACTGGATAGTTTTTTCTTTTCTTTCAAAATAACGGTTTCATATGACAATACAATAGGCAAAAATAACTTTTCAGAAAGTTAAGTAGTTCTGGAAATGCAGCGAAATCACTAAAACTAAGACCAACAGGGCAAGAAACACAAATAGTCAGTTTTCACCTTCGCTGTACTAACTGTAGTTGTGCTCACACGGTGCCGGAATCCGTAAGGAAAGGATAATTACCAATAGTTAAGTTTCCAATTTTTTTGTTTTACATTCAAATAGTGTTTGGACTCAATATTATATATGATTCTGGTTGATGGTATGAGAAGTGTCTGTTGTACAAAAAGGGTATAAGAATATGCAACAAAGAAAGAACTCTGCGCTCTTGATTAAACACAGTAAAAGGTTAAATAACTACACTGTTTCCTTCAGGGTTGCAAAATCATCCCACTGGTCACTTTATTCAATATCGGACAAAAAAATGTGCACCACAAAAGGTCTGTGTCACTAACAGAAAGCAGTACACTCAACTCATTTTAAGAGCCTACAATATGTAATCATGCAGGAGCATTATTTGGTATACATTTGCTCCTTTCCTGTGTAAAGTTGGTGAAGCTACACATGAAGTGAAGAGAGCACTTCTATCATTGTAAGTTTATCACTTTTGTTGAATTTTATATCTGTTAATAAATCCCCAAAACAAGTCCGACAGGCAACGATGTCAAATTATTCACCCAACCTGCTACTAGTTTTTATTTTCACACTTTTAACTGTGTGTAACAGGCTATAACACTGCAGTAAAAAGATGGAAGGAGGTCTTCACAGGGAATGGCCAGCAAGGTCAATGAAAGTCCTCTTGGAATACATCTTTATTAGTCAGTTAATTAATCAATCAGCTCAGTATTGAGGAAAGTGGCAGGCTGGGTCATTTCTAAACTCCTAGGGGACTTCAAATAAACTATTTCAATACACCTGACAGCGTATGACTTAATAGAAACATGCTATAATTGAAACATCTGCATGAAGATAAGCAATGAACAATGCCGTGTAAGCATAAACGGTCTTTGAGCTCATATACTGCATTGATTTTCCATCACTTTCCACATGCTGGGAGAACAATAAATCAGCCATTTAAATTGTACTGGCTTTCCAGCCGGGTGGAGTACACCGACCACTGCTTGGCTAGCCACTGTGAAAAAGCCCCTGCGGTGAAATCTAAAAAGAAAACTTAGCAGGGGACAATCAAGGACAGAGAAGTTTAATTGAGGTCTCAGGAATCTCTGCTGGAGCTGAACAAAACTCAAAAAGACCTCACTGTTGCACGACCGCTTAATCTTTTCAATCAAAGCTGTGTAAAGGGCCAGGATCAACACTGGGTGTTTATGTTATGCAATGGCCTCCATCATCTTCCCTTTCACACCCCGAAAGCCAACAAATATTGTAGATATGGGAAGAAAAGCCCTCCAGCCGTCCACTCGGGCAGCAAACATGAGAATCAATCAGCCGCACAGCAAATCACGGTCAATTGATGTTCTTAAAAGCTTTTAGAAGCTCGGTTGAGGAAATGGCTATGATGACATGCCTGCTGCTGATAGTGCTGTGTAAAGTCAATACTGATTAAGTCAAAGATCTGACCTCATGAAATATCAACCGGGCAGCATTGGGCCTTATTATCACGGAGTAATTAGTCCATCTCTTTGTGAACTCAGCACTGAGGTCTTTATGAAAATGGCAATGCCTCCTATAATGAGAGTTTGATGTGCATAACAACATCATTCTGCGATCGCTTGAGGCCTCTGAAAGCGGGGTAAAACGGAGCATGACAATATCGGGCAGATCAATGTGAAGATGATGCAGAATTTAACTTTGCGGAAACACACATATACCCCAGTTTCCCCTATAGGCTGAGTGCCAATATCAAGGCTGACACTCAGTTAATGTGACAGACACATGATGAAGAAAAGGGGCCTAAGGCGTGGAGCTAAAAAAAGAAAATGTGCTGCCTGAAAACACACTGAATTCAAACATGCCCTCCAGGTGTTAAAAGTGAGAAACAAGGGTCAGGCAATCTGTAAAAAACAACACAGTTCAAAAAACTGGTGGCAACAGGTTGAATAAAAACACAAACAGAGGATTACAAATAATGCCAACACTCAAAAGTGAACCAAACCAGGTTCCAGTGGGGTTTTTTTTTCACTTTCCCTCATCCCTCCTCATTTCCTTAGTGTCTACCAGGAGGGCTGTTGGAAAAGGTCTAGTCATCTGTACAGGGGCAGCTGTTCTCAAACCTTAAAATAACCCACAATCTGTTGTCCACTAAGAACAAAGCACCCCAATTGCCGTAATCCGCCATCTGGGGAAAACCTGCCAAAACTGTTGAAGAGATTCACACACAAAAAAAAACAAGGTCTAATGTTCAAAATCATTTAATTTCGGAACCAAACCGTGTAAAAAAAACAGTTAAGGTGTCATTTTCAACTAAATACTGGGTGCCCATTCATTTGGTGATACTTTTGAGATCACCAGAATTTAAGAACATTCAAATCTAACCTTGACCTTGATATAAATGAATATTCTTGACCTCTAATGGCCCTCAGAGGTCAAACCTGACTTCCCTCCACATCTGAAAATAAACCTTATGGTATGCATTAGTAGGTTAGAAATGTCATGCTTTTCTCATAAAATGCACAATTATTTATAATATGAGAGCTTTATCCACTCTACTATCGACACAACAACAGATTACAATGAAATTAATCATCTTGTTGAGGCCTGAGATGTGACCACTGGAATTTGCGGTGATCCTCAAAATGTTGTTTGGTCAAGATGAAGTCCAGCAGTAAAAGAGAAGTGAATGAAAGCTTCTGAACAACAATTTATCCCGCAGGACTTGCCAGGGAAAGCCTCCGCCCATCAGTACAGCAACTCTCTCTGTCTGACGTCAACCTCTCTTACGCTCTTTCTCAGCACCCACACAGGGATTAAAGCTCTTTAGAGCAACGCCATAATCAGGCTCCTCTTTAATCTCTTGTCATTTTCTAAACACTAAAAATGTTATGGCTGCAGTAATGTGCATCACCATTCATGATTCCCCTGGACACAACCAAAGCAGCTCCCTTATCATAGACTATTCCGAAACATAACCCAACTACAGTACAGGCCCCCATTGGCGTCCAATAATCTACATTACACATTAATATGTTACTGTGCTGTAACTACAGTACAAATAAAAAAGTAGTTCAGTAAAAAAGGAAGAAAAAAATACATTATTACATCATATAAAAATTAAAGAAGTATATTATTTGGTACTAAGTAGCATTTATATACCGTCTACGTGGTAAAGAAACCTCAAACGAGAACAACAGAACTTAAAAATGACTGATAATAGAGAAACGTATCCAGTAGCAGCATACAGTATGAACATTCAGTCACTTCTTTTAAATGTAGAAAGAGATACAATTTAGAGAAACTGCTACTTAAAAGAGAGGCCTTTTGGATGTTTTAATTGGGTTTGGAACATTGAACGTACAATATGTAATTTTCTGCCGCTCGGGGACGGAGCGATGCCGTCATTGCATTCAGCTTCTCCTGGTTAGGATTCTTTCAGCGGTCATCGTTCAGGAGTTTTTTACCCGGAGCCACATTATCTCCTCCTCTCCAAAACAAACGGACCCACTGATGAAAACCCTAAAATTACTTAGAAAATCCAGTAGTCAGGTCTTTCCATAAGTGTGGAGATGGACACGGTTTTGGTATTCTGTGTTTCGAAGAGAAAAAAAAAAAGGTTGAAAGAATATGCAATCTGCTATTTTGTACTGAAAAATGGAGATTCTGCTTTCTTTTATTTAACATACTGTATGTGCTTTCCATTGCTGATTGGGTTGCAGGACGTCTAGGCGTTTATACTCACTTGATATATTTGTAATAAAAAACTAATAGGTTTGAAATAAATCAGTTCTATAATTCGCCCCCAGCTTCCATCATCCCCCTAATAATACTAATTATGAAAATATTGGAACATAAAAATGCGGTAATGGGGTGAAAAAGGTTATGAACCACTGCTTTATACACATTTATTTGTACTATATTAGTCAGGGATGGTTTGGTCTTTGCATGACAAACCCTCCTTCAAACTTATAGTCTATTTTTTTTATAAGTCTATTATTCAGCTAGCCATTTTGAGCATGGCTTCACTGAATGACCCCTCGGAAACTTTGCACCTGTGGAAGACCTGAGTGAAAATGGTCTGTTCTTCAGTTCAGTTCAATACTGTGGAAGAAGGGCACTTTGTCCTTGCAGCTCAGCTCGCAACACTGAGAATACAAAGGAACCCAATTGGATTGTGGGTGGGGCAGGTTTTGATAGCTCTCTCCACAGGGTAGAGCACAGCTGATGAGAAATATTAAATTATTTAGACTCATCATTCAGAGTCTGGGAGAAGTCTCTAGGCCAGATTCTCTGACCCTGTGAAGGCACAGACCCAGAGTGAGGAGACAGTCCACACACACTGTACAGTATGCTAACAGGACCCGCTCAATGTTTAATCACAGCTCAATGATTTCTGATATATTTCAGAAAAGGTCAACCAGAAGAAGAAAGACAATTGCCAGGATAAGAACGTATGACATAATAAAATATACGCCGAAAAAGCTCACAATGTCTGTGAGCAGATGGATCGACGACTAACACCAAAAGACAAAAAATCTTCACCCGTCATCACAGGACTGAAGGTATTTCTCAGCTGCAGCTGAGCATTTAAATCATGACACAATGTACATAAACAGAACAGCTGCAATATCCACATGTGGTTATAGTTAATGTGGCTGATTGGACCTTTTCCAGGAATGTGTGGGTGTGGTTAGACTGAGAGATTGACATCTTCCTGAGTCCCCTGTTAGTGTTGTTAGGGCGGGACAAATTACACCTTTTTCATCCTTATTTGTAGAAAGAATTTGTGACCTTATAAGTAGGGTTGGGTATTGTTTGGATTTTTACGATTCCGATTCCTAAACCGATTCTTGAAAAACTGAAAAATGACATCAAAGATGTAATATGTTTACTAGCGATCACGTGCAGTGAATGGTCAATATGCTTTTACATCCGTTTTGGTGAGCCCAGAGGGAAAATATGGCATTTTGAAAGTAGCCTACATTTACGGTAGCTAGCTAACGGTAGACTACAGAGAAAGTGTGATATTTTTACGTCCGTTTCGGAGCAACAGAGGGAAAATATTTCAGTCGACACATTAAGTGGAACCGAAATGAGGAACCAGTCCGATTTCTACCGGTTGCGTAGGAACCGGTTCCACTATGGAACCGGTTCCTACGCAACCGTTTCAGTACCCTACCCTACTTATAAGTTCCCATCAAAGCTCCGGCCCACCTTCAACCTCAAAAGGAGTCTAATCAGCCAGAATAACTGACAACACCTGTGTGGGTGTTCAGAGGCTTTAAAGACCAGCACACATTTTGAGAGTAAGCAAATAAAATCTAAGGAATTCCACTTGAAAAAACACGTCATTACGAGAATTAACATACACATGTGCAGAACTATTTAAGATGTATGGACGCAAAACAGACTAAAAGTTTAACCATCGGATGTTAATTTGCATCGGATTTGCTGAGATAAAGACAGGAATTGATTAATTAAAAATAATGAGAAGTCAACTTATTATTATATCAGAGTAGAAAATATTACGGTGACAAACACAATTAAAGCTCATCTGCAGGGCTGCATCTGGTGACGACCCACATTTAATACGGTTACCGCTGATCCTCCCTGCATGCATTTTACAATAAAAGCATTTTAGTGTGGTGGTAGGCCTTTACCGTAAAACCGGAAGAGCTAACAATGACACTTTTGGTTCGCTAACAATACCAAAGATTCCATCTAGTTTGTTTCTTTTATGCAGTTGCTGCACTTTTTGTTCAGGCTATCATTTTGAAACATTGCATGAATTAAATAACTTTTATTACAAGTCAAATAAAGCTTGATAAAGACAAACGGCTCAGAAAACGAACCTTTTTGACAAGGAACATGCAGAGGCGTGTAGAAGGTTTGTATGGTCTGTGACTGGACACAGCACCAGTTATCCTACAGCAGAAACAGTGCGTTACATGTCTGACACAAGCTGAACGTCAGGTTGTGTCTTGGTATTATTTTGAATGCATTGTAACGCCACAGTTTTATAACTCTTCAATAAAAATGCAATTTGCACAGGTTTAAAAAGGATGTTGGTGTATGAGCGTTTCCATTTGAAGTTAAGAATGAATGAGTAGCTACAGCCTCGTGTTACCTTTCTCTCTCATTGAAGAATAAGTTTAATCAATGTCACATAGAGACGTTTCAGATTAAAATTTTGGGGGGGAAAAAGAGCACTATTTGCAGTACTTGTATGAGTATAGTTTGAAGGTCAGATCAGTGTGTCCCTACTTGTCAGTGTTCACTGCTGTAAATATTCTTCAGTGCTACATATTAGGTCTGCACGATATTGGAAAAAACTTACATTGCGATATTTCTTTTCCCTGCGATATATATATTGCGATATGAAAAAAAGACAAATTTTTACAAGAGGACATAAATAGCCCTATTTAGAAATACTAAATCATTCTCAACTACTGGGGTGATTTTGCAGGGGAGTGCATCTACAAAGAAAATAAAAATGAAAAAGGAAATTTTCTTATGTGAACCAGTCTTTGAAATGCTTTACAAAAACCAAAGCAAGTAAGGCTGTGACTACTCTTCTGAAGTGATTTTGGAGAGGGGAATTAGGAAGAAATACACTGGTTGACTGACACGACACCATTGTATTCATATAATATCAATCCAGGCTAAAGTGAATGATATTAATAATGCATGCATGTTGCTTCCTCTAAATGTCAGGTTGTGGTCGACTAGCGGGGCCTGCTTTGGTTGTTTGATAAATTGATTAAAATAGATCATGATTGGTGGTTTGCTGTGCATGCAGAGCCTGCATGTCACACTCTTCAACAAACTGTGTATCCAAGAGCACTTAAATCAGTGGAAATGACGTTATATCAGAAACAGACTGCGGTTGTAGATTAGTGTTACGTTTCCAGCGTCGCAGCTCCGAACCATAACGTTAGTTGGGACAGACGCCTTGTTTCTTTAGGCTAACTATGTTAGCTTTAGCCTGGCTAGTAGCAGCTTTCTGCGGTGAAAAATGGCCGGGATATGTTGTGATTACGTTGTATTAATCAGGTGATTTAGTTTGTCTTTGCAGCGAACATAAAACACTGACTACTGTAGCTTCACTACCCATGGAAAAGCATGTGCATCACTGTGTCGGCGGCAGCTGCCGCTTACGGTACTTTTCTACACATGGGAGAGCCTCACTTCCCACAACAACCCCCCCGTCGGACTAACGTTACGTCACATGGCCACCTGTCTTAAAAGGGGAAGGGTCGGCCGGTAACAATCACGGAAAAGGAGAACGGTGAAAGTTTACTTTTTTTTATCAAGCAGCAAAGAAGTTGTAGCGTCAACATCGCAACGTCCTGCGATGTGACTATCGCGCATGCGCACATCGTGATGTACACAATGAAACAAAATATCGTGCAGGCCTACTACATATCTACTTCCCTGCACGGTCATGATGAAACTGGAAAATTAGTCTGCAAAACTGCATGTGTAAACAAATTGACCAGAGATTACTAATCAGCATTATTTCAATTTGCCAACATACAGTAAGAGGCTTATCCCATTAGGAGATAAAAGAGGAAAAGTTCATGTATTGGCACATTTTTTGGGGGTCTGTTCATTCTATTAAATTTGTGGGCAAGGATAGGAAGCAGAGAGAGAGAGAGAGAGAGAGAGAGAGAGAGAGAGAGAGAGAGAGAGAGAAAGGAGGGAGGCTGAGAAATTATACAGGAGGAGATCAGCACATCTATCACTGTCGCTGTGCAAAGTTAAAGCTCAAGTGGAAATCACAGAGTTTGGCTCGCTTAAAACTTCAAGGACACACGCGCTTCCTGTGTGCTGCAGAGGTGGTGAGTCTCGGGACGTTTGAGTGAGGGAGGGACTCAGAAGACAGTAAACGTTGTCAGAGCTTCATCTGACACTTGACACATTACACCTCGTTCACACAGGAGATAAAAACATCTATAGACAAGTTGCAGCTGGGCTGTTTGAACCAAATGTGTACTTTTGCCCCTGAATCCCATGTGAAAACAAGCTGTACGTAAATTGTTCAACAATCCTCATTCATTTCAACCTCTTCCTTGTAACAATCCGGTCAGTCTGTATTTTCAACCTTCTTTTCCATAACTCATTTTAAGAGTGGATCTGTGACTGAAATGTCAGAGATCCCGGAAATATCAATGCAGAACCATGATAAGCAGCCTGGATCAGGGCTAGCCTTGGATTTGACTGCGGTTTTGACTACAGTCCTGGACTATGCTCCAGTTCCCAGGACTTAAAAGGAGGAGGTGGATAACTCAGTCTTTCACAAACTACTTGGCAACAAAAACCAGCGAGGTGAACAGAGGTACGTGCATGCTAAGAGGAATCAACACTTACCAGAAACACCCGGTACGCATCTTTCCTCGAGACAGAACCCCAGCAGGGATCTGTGTCGTTGTACTTCACACTTCCAGCGCTGCAGGAGTGGTTTCCACTGCACAGGAAGTACACAAACAAACTGATTTCAACGTTAAAGCCCAACCTTGTGAGATGTTGCCATTGGAAAATAATGCACACTAACAGGCCGTCATCATCATTTATATTCAAAGTTTGAACTCTCAATATAACTCATCATTGAAAACGTCTGAGTAGCAGAGGTTATGAAAACTTGAGTGTCTCTCAAAAGTAATCACAAACCCGATCATTGTTGCGTGACAGAGTTTTTTTAGTAGAATCTGTCCATGCTACCAAGTAATCTGCGGTGTGTGCCTTTGGCAAAGCAAACTGCTTTTGAAGTCTCAGTTACATCTCACAATTATTTTCTATGGAAGGTTAGCAAGGTTTGGACATGTGGAAAGGAATTTAACACGATACGACAGCATCAGTGTGGTGCGCCTCAGGACAGGATGACGTAGGCCTGCTTTGTCACAAAAATTAGAAGAAGAAGAACTGACTGTTTCAGTTCTTCTTCAGATACGTAATGAGGGTAAAGTGAAAGTATTTAAAAAACAGCATCAGTCTAGGTAATCATTTATTTTTCTGTCAGTGTGGCCTATAAAAAGGAAGCTTTAATTAAAAAGAATCTCAGTGTTTAGTGTAATTGAAATTTAGGGCTACGGTTGGGTGGACAAAAACACAAACAACGTGGATCGGGTTCATATGTTATAATACGGCGGAATTTGAAAACGCATCTTTTTCTTTCAGTTTTTTGTTCTCCATCCACAACAAGTCTGTTTTTCACACCCAAAATTAGAGCTCCTAGTCTCCAGATAAATCCTCGATAAATGTGAAAACTCAAAGATTTTGAAAATTCATTAGCTTTTGAAAATGATATCAAATTCAAGACGACTATTTCCTGTTGCCTATAACTTTCTCTGTAACCACTGAGATGTTAAATCCTAAAATAAGCATTTGATTAGCACAAGAGTAGGAATGACTGTTCTGTATCGGTTGTCTCACAAAAGAAGAAAGAAAGATGTTAATGAGAACGAAGTAAATCACAAATTTAGCTGTATTACAACACAGTATAGATAACCACAGACGTACAGGCACACGACCTAGAAGGTATTTTGTTTGCATGTGTGGTTGAGATCTTTACAAAAAAGACCTACAAAATGTGTTTTGTTTTTAAATGTATTTACCTGGTTAAGTTTATTCTAGTTAACTCTGAAGGCAGAGAAAGTAATTGAGACAAAATGGTGGGCAGTTTATAAAAGATCATATATTATACTTTATACTATTTTTGAAACTTCCTGAACCAATCAAAGACATCACTGTGAGAAACTGTCCCCATTCTGAAATCATCTCACTAAACACTAAAGGGGGAATGGCTATTTCTGTAGTCCAGGATCTGAAGGGCAGAGTCAGTAACTACAGTATATAAAATAACCTTATTCTCACTCAGTCTTGCCTGCGGACTTGCAATAAAAATCTGTCTGGAAGCAAGTCAACATGACCCAGATGCCAGGAGCACCGGTAAGAGGTCAGCGGGCCTAAAGGCCTCGGTCAGCAAAGCTTTATTGTCTTAATCTTGAGTTCTGAAGGTGATTACAGGACTAACATGTCTGGGGAAGAGGAGCCAAAAAGATGAAGACAGATGTGTTCTAAGTAGCAAATGTTCTTCAAGGAGAACGTCTATAAAACCCCTCTATATATGTTTTACTTCACAATATAAGTGAGAATGAATGTGATAAAATGAGTATATTGGTCTTACCAGGCGACTTCCATTAGTGATATAGGCACAGCTGCTGCGTAGATGGCCAGGTCTCCGTACAGATAGACTATAATGCAGATGTAGAACATATTGATGCCGACTGAAAGACAAAAATGAAAAGAACAAGGCATGAATGACTCAGAGTTTGTGTATGTGAATAAAATCAACAGACTCTCCGAAGCTAAGCAATGTCCTGCTGCGGACAGAGGGGCAGCAGCTAAGTGTATTTCAAGACACCTAAAAAAAATAAATAATCAATATCAGTTTTAGTGAACACTATATTTAGAATATTTTCACTGCTTTACCTAGCCGCAGAGTCCCTTTACAACGGGAAACTGAAACGGTTATGTCCATCTATGCTCTCTTCTAAGCCACCAGAGTCCTTTGAAAAAACAAAAAAAAGAAGTAATTTTACCTCACAGAACACGGAAGTTGCTGCCTTCATCGGTTAGTTTGTTTGTTAGTTCCTAACCCTTTTAAAAACACCAAAGTCACAAAATAACACTAACTAATTAACTGAGTAGTCTGGTGGCTATAAAGAGAGCATAGATAACGGCTTCAGTTCCCCCAGTATAAACTTAAAAAGGGATTCCTGCGGTGAAAATGTTCACAAATGTTTTTTTAGATCTAAAATTTGTTTCGCTGCTACTTTGTCCACAGTGGTACTCAGTACTGCCTGCTTCTTCAGACTGGAGGCCCCCCATCTACTGTAGGTAATACACTGACTATGGATGAGTATCTATGACTATCCCTTTAAAAGGAACATGAGATCAAGAGGTGATGAGCAAATACATTCTTCATCTTCATCAGCTGTCCAAACACTTAAAAATGAAATATAGTTGAGGAACCACGTGTGTTAAACTTTACCACCATGGTGCCATCTCTATTAAAATGCAATCTCATCCACACCTCCGCTCACTACATCCCTCCTTCCCTTTTCTGGGACAGCAGAGGCACATCTTATTGGTCTAATGAAAAATATTAATAGCATTAATTAAAAAAAAAACTAATCACTCCATGAAATACATTTTCCCTGTCAGCCTTTACTCTCCACAGCAACAAGCTCATCACCATCTGCCCTTTTCTTTTCATCCACTGGCCGGCCCCGGTCCCGGCCCCGGCTGCCTCTGCCAGGACAAGATGGAGGGCTTTAACTGGCAGACAGATCATCACAGTGCACCACACATCAATCACACTCTTGAATTCTCAGAAGGGGGTTCACTGAACCCCTCAGCTAATTCATTACTGCCGAGGAAATTAGAGCATAGAGTCCTTTAAAAAGGAATAAATAGGGACACATTCACAGCTACACTGATTCTTATATGACTTAAGGGCTGAGAGTGCCAATCAAACAGTTAAATTAGTCTGTGAAAGGAGTTGAAAAAATAAGGATCTGGCAGCCTAATAAACATCCATTAATCTAGTTGTAAAAAAAGCTGTTAACAAAAAGAAACCAACATCAGAGACTACAGAGTACTGCAAGTCAAAATTACCTGATACGATTATTTTCTGGATTCATTGTTTGGTCTATATAATGTCAGACAATGTAAAAGAAACAGTGACTACACATCACAGAGCCTTATGTAATGTCTTCAGATTACTTGTTTTGTTCGACCAAAAGTCCAAAACCCCAAAATATTGAATTTAAACTGATACAAGTCAGACAAAAAGCATCAAATCTTCACATTTGAAGAGCTGGAATCTGAGAGTGTTGACATTTCTGGTTAAGAAATAATAAGAAATGTATGGCTACCTTTTTTTGGCTATCATGTTGCGTATGAACTGTATTAAGGACTGTATTGTTATTCACAGCCAATAACGTAAAGTTAAAACCTCTTTGGCAAGAAGCCACAAAACGCCAACCACTCAAAGTAACACAAAACTGAAAACTGAAACCAAAAACTAAACAAAAAAAGTGATGAACCTCATTACATGAAACAGAAAGTCCTATTCTAAAATATTTTACTAGTTCTACTTAAAAGTGGTAATGTGCCTTATATGTCATTTTGAAAGTAACCCAAATGAATCAATAAAAGCATTAACCGAGATTGAATGGGGCAATAAATAGGGATGATTGCACTGATGGAAGGAATTTAAAATGTTGTGCTTCTGCCTTCTTCATTTGTATTTAATCAATATTATGATAAAAGATGCAAGTGATGTAAAAAATGACATGACAGTTCAAAGAACTTTTGTTTGAACTTTTTAACTGTGAAAATGTATCAGCCACTATTTCAACCTTTGCTAGTTCCTTCCAAAATATAACGTGAGGAATGCTTCATTTCTAGCTAAAGCAGATTGTGTTGCATAGCTTTACAAGTGCGTCTAACATTTGAGAAGTTAAATGAAAAAAGGTTTTCTAGAAAAATATGTTTGTATTTCTCAAAGTAGACATGGGCCGGTTACCGGTTTCAAGGGTTGAAAAAGTTTCAAAACCACTAACATTTTCCGTCATACTGTCCCTAAGGTATAAGCTGTTTTTTATGAGTGGTCAAGGAGAGAAAGTGCCGTTTAGTAATCCCTCTCCCTGCCAGTGTGCAGTGTGTTTCAAAATAAAATACATTGTGTTCAATGGAAACAAATGTTGTTTTAACAAAACATTTTAAAGCTGCAATCGCAATATTTTTGCTGAAGGTTATCATACCGTCAGAATCTTATACCGGCCCATGCCTATCTCAAAGCAAGGTATCAAAAGTATGGTTTTGGTATCAAAATTCAGGTATCGTATCAAACAATACCAGAGTAATTTGTAGAGTTGCATGAATAAACGGTGAATTAAAAATGCATGTATTATTACAAAGTCACCATTAAGATATTAATAAAGACAAGTTTTGGATGTTTACCTGTATACTTTTGTCATGTGCAAGTGTAGCATCAAAAAGACTTATTTCATGTATGTATTTGTTATACTTTGTTTTACAAAGTTAGGAATGCAATGTCTAAAGCTATAATGCGTAGTTTCTGTCTCCCCCATGAGGAAGAGAAGAAATGACAACACCACTGTCATTGCATCCACATGATACAAGCCTTCAGTGAGATGTGGAGATCATAGGCTTAATTAGCTTTGTATCAGCTCATGTGGCAATGGTTTGAATGTCGTGCACTATAGCTTTAAGTCTAAGCCTGATGTTGGTATCGAATCGGTACTCCGTATCGGACGATACCCAAAGCCCAAGTATTGGTATCGGGACTGAAAAAATCGGATCACTGCATCCCTATTTTCATGCACCCTCAAATGCAAATTCAGTATAAGTAGTTCTGTAATGAAGCAACTGATGAAATACTGACTCAAGTGCAATTATACTATATATTGTGTACAATAATGTGAAGCATTTTTTAATATCTATAATATAGTTCAAATTGGATAGGCACATGTTTTAGCATTAAAGAAAAAGTCTTATTTCTCACATTGCCAGCTGAAGAAACAAACCCTTCTCAACTCTGCATAATGTCTTCTGTGGCACAACATTGGACGAGGCATATTAGTATCTCAGTGGCAGATAGCAGAAACAGGACGTACTGTACTTTGCCGCCGCTGTCAGTGAGTGATAGCAAGGCAGGAGCTCTGCATGACCACGGGGATGCAGGCCTTCACGGCACTGTAACTAATATTTCCCAATTACCTTGAGCCACGGGGCAAAAATGCTGCAAAATGGGTCTGCACGTAGGAGCCCGGTCTTTCATGTAGCTGTGTAACGAATCTCTATCCATCATCACTTTGCTTCTGACTGACAGCAGACCTGACAACCTCTCTGAGAGCAGTCACAGCAAAAAGCCACTTTTATTACCTCATACTATAGGAATTTAATACTGTACATTACATAATAGGAATGGACAAATGTTATTTTACGTTTCCTATTGTAAGAAGTCTGCTTTGACCTCCTGTAAGGACACAAATAGCTTGCGCTGCTGTCCCACTGAAAGCCCCTGATATAAAAATATATATTCTTCTTCTTCATCAGAAGAGATATATTCAAAGTTAAAGAGGATTTTAACTTTGATTACCTCATTAACCTTTTTCTCCTTATACTCGAATTCTACTTCTTGTGGGAATATCAGAGTCAAAACTTGATGAACTGAGATTATAGACTTTCACAAATCAAATCTAAATTGAGCCAGCCCCAGATGCAACAAGACCATTTACAATATGTCTCTAAAATAAGTAAATAGGACAGTACAGACTCAGAAATGGCCAATGTCACACAACTTCTGTGTGATGCAGGTAACCTTTGTCAGTGCAATAAAATAACAATAAATCAATATTTAACATCATTGAAACTAGGGCTGCAAAACAAAGACATGTAACAAAGGGTTTAAAACTAAGACTAAATAATACAAAAAAAAATAGCTGACAAAATGAAGAAAGAAAACATTTTGATTAAAAGTTGACTAAAATATAACGACTTTTCGCCGACTTAAACTGGACTAAAACATTTTGAGTTGTCGTCGACTAAAACTATGGAGGATAGGAATGACTTAAATGTCACTAAAATGAATAAGCATTTTTGTATAAATACTAAGACTAAATCTAAAATAGCTGCCAAGATTAACACTGTACTGAATAATTGTAACTAAGTACTGAGCAGGACACTTGAATAATAGACTTACTAGCGCTCTTTGGTGGACAAACTATGTAACGGCAATTTTACAAAAACATTTAAGGCATCGCCATACGGCAACCGAAATATGTATATGTATGCAAATGCAAATATACATTGGACATGGAGCATTTTTTTTCTTTTCTTTTTTTAAACACCCTAACAGCCTTTTCACCCTGTTGAGGTAGATCATAGATGCTATTTCTTCTTTAGGCTTTAAGCAGAAGTGACATATCCTGGCCATACCTCGGCACTGTGCTTCTTCTATCAAACTGCCTAATAAAAGCCACTTAAAAGAAGCAAGTATCCTCCATCTTTTCACTGCTGTGCAATCATGCAAACACACCTTGAACCCAGACATTAGTTTCCTGCTAAGCATGAGTCTTACAAAATCTGAGCTACTTCTATCACTTTCTCCCCCATAGCTCCACATCTGCCTCTAAACACCGGGAAGCAGAGCTGAGGTGTGAAAGGCCTAAACTGATTCTAAAGTTACAACATAACAGGACATTTATTTTAAGAAACAAATCAAGCTTTCGTGGAGCGAGTTTCTATCCTGGGACTCAACTTGTAATATCCATCTGTTTGGTTGATCACAGTTAGCCATTATAACACCCTCCCTGAAATTAAAGTGCATCTCTTACAAAGCTGACACAGAAAAAGTATCGTAGCAGTGGCGTATGGAAAATGATTGGGCTGCAAGCTTTAATCTTCCCAGTGGCTCAGGCACTCCAGATTTTCATTTTGCCAGCGCTCTCAATGCACAAGTATGACATTTAGGTAAAAAGTCAATGAAGTATTAAAAATGAACGTGCGCATGTTTGGCTCTCATTAAAAGACAGAAGCCCGGGTTACACGCCCCCATGTCGCATCCGGTCGGCTTGCCAATTGGAAAAAAAATCCATAGACTGTATATAGAATGGACCAACAGATCCCGTTGCTCTGGACGGAGACCAGTGAAGGCTATTAGAAGCACTTTTCCGGTGAGCGTTGAGCGTTACTGCGCAGCCTCCAACTGAGAGAGACGACATAAATGTGACGTGAGCAACCTGTCTGAAAGTTGTATGTCTTCTGGTAGCTGTGCCAAGAAAAATCTCAATCATTCCGAATATTGCAGAGAAGGAGAGCGTAGGTATATGTAAGGAGATAACATAGGCACAGGCTAATTATTGCTAACTAAAATGCTAGTTAACATTAGTAATTAAATTTAAACAGCTAATGTAAGTCGAAACTACCTGCGAGCTTCTCCTGTACTATACGGTAATTCCTCTACTATGCGACAGTAAGTCCCGTGGTTATGACACAATCGTTAGCCTATTTTTACAAAAACGTCTGCTACGGAGTCATAACGTGAGGTACACGGTAATGGAGCCTTTTATACATTGTCGTGTTTCTTTAGAAATTTACAATGGACAAATAGAGTCTTTAAACACTTCAGATGTAAAGTTATTCACTGTCAAAGTGACGTCAAAATGAATGGCAGTCAATGGAATGCTAACTGGGGGTGAGTGCTTGTTAGCATCAAAATGGCGCCATAGGATCTACGCCTTGTGAGGAGAAGCTTACCCCCTTGAAAAAAAACATGTGTAGCCTGCTCAAGGTAGCCCATTTCCTGATTGATTCTACCACCACTCCAGTGGAGGCGCTAATGAGCTAGATTACTACACACACAGTAGCAGAAGAAGACCAGCTACACACAACGGAACATACAACGATCGGAAAAAACAGGAGTGAGTCGGTTCATTCTCCCGGTTCAGTGACACTACTCAGGTTAATTAACCGGCTCTTTGGTCAGTTCGTCAACACTAGTGTTGAAGTGCTGCGAGTCAGTCAACCACCTCTAATTTAGCTACAGCCAGTCAAAAAATAGCATGGCAACTGCAGATGCAGGAGACCCATCGACAGAGCTTGAACCCCCTCCTCTTTCACTGAAGTCGCCGGTGTGGAAGTATTTTGGATTTCCAGTGAGTTATGTTGACAACGTTTGCGTTGTCGACAAAAAAGCCACAGTTTGCAAGCTCTGCTATGTGCGTGTACCATATTCTTCCACTGGCAGCACAACTAACATGGAAGTTAATCTGTGTGGTATATGTTCAACTGTTCGGAAATAGTTTGTTAAGACACTTAATTGTTCAGAGAAGACTATGGACATAGCTGTTTTATTGTTTTTGTTTGTTTTGTTGTGAAATTGAATGTCAGCTTCTGTGAAGAAGACTGCAGTTACAAAAGAGAAACTAGATGGCAGGTTATAGATACAAGTTATTGTTACATTATGTTGTTAATAAAGGTTTTAAATTTGACAATGTAGTGTGGTACATTGCGAACAAAGGTCAGATATTATATTGCATAAAAGTAGAGGCTAAAAATGGCATAGCAACCTGTGCTTTAAAAAAAAAATATATGTAAAAAATCGAGAATCGAATCGAACCGTGACCTTAGAATCGAAAATGTAATCGAAACGAGGATTTGGAGAATTGTGACACCCCTACTATTCGCTGCCACGGTCCTCCGTATGTCTGGGGAGGGACGGCACAATCCTGCTGTTTGCACAGCCACAATGTTAACCAGCACATCACATCACAGAGGGAGAGAAAAGCTGAGACAAGATGCTGATGCAAGGACAGCGCTCTGTTAGTCTCTGTCTTTGTGACTTTAGCCAAAGTCGTCTTCTTATCTTTCAAAATCATCAATGTGAAGGTTATAGTAACACCTTTCCAAAGTGGTGCAGATAAACCAGCCCGCATCAACATTCCTGTCAGTGGCTGCAGGTCAGGCTGATACGATACTCATGGCCTTATTCCAAGCCTGCCCTGCTGCTGCTGCCATGTCAATTTCAGTCCAAGAGGAAGTCAAATGCCCTCTAAGAATGCCTCTTCTTAGAGCAGCAGGAGAAATGCCTTTTAATTGCCTGCAAAGGTGCAGGACAGAAAGACAGCGGGCAGTCACGCCTACTGTTTATTATCTGTGAAGAGTGGGGAAGTGGTGTTAAAACTGTTTTAACTTCCTGTTACTTGATGGACTTGTTTGCACTCTTTGTTATTTAGCTGCTTGAACACATGAAGAAAGAGCTGAATACAATTGCCAGTCCAGACTGCATTTTGCCCTCAGTTGTTACTTTTGCTCCGCTTTCCAAGAAAGACGAACCACTGTTATCAGATGTTATCTGTCTTCGCACACCTATAATCCCTTGCAATTTAGGTTTGTTTTCTTTGTTTTTTTCTGTTTTCTAGAGTTGGTTTGAATCAAGTTGTCACTTCTAACAAACTGCACAGCCATTCCCCTCGGAAGAGGACTGAGATTTAGATTTTCAGGCACTTTGCTGTAATTGTAAAGATCCTAGATGTAAATAAATAGCTTCTAATGTGCTTCTTCTTCAATTTAGCAGATTTTTTAAGTGCAAATCTATAAAGTCTGAATGCACACTGACCAAGAGGCAGTGCCTAAATAAAGAATCTATAGGGCTGCAACTAACAATTATTTCCATTATCAATTAATCTGCTGTTTATCTTGATTAATCCTTTAATTGTCTGCTCTGTAAAATCTTGAAATCTGAAAATGCGCATCACAAGTATCCAGAGCACAGGTTGAAATTAAAATTGCTTGCATTTTCTGACAAACGCTCCAAAACATATTGAATTCATTAACATAGAAGACTAAGTATCATTTCAGATGCAAACGAGTAAAACATAAACTCAAACTGATTAACTCAATTCCATTGTATTTATAGTGTCAATGTCAACTCACATAACAGAAGGTATCCCAGGACACATTCCAGATTCTTTTTAATCAAATTTATCAAAAAAAGGTCAAAGTTCTTAAATGGTTTGTTTGTGCTAAGGCAACATTTAACATTTGAGACAATATCTAAGAATGTAAATGACAACTTGCTGGACTTGGTAATTGTTTTCATTTGTGCAAAAAATGGAAGCTCTCACACGGGTATGAAAAATGAGGATATCAGGTAGAAAGTGAGCAGGTCGGTGCTGTCAGAATGGACAAAAGAGCTGCGTTTCCCCCTCGTTCAGCATGTGCTGGGACTCGTGCCAATCTAATTCATTTCTGATTAGAGTCACTGGGCAGCTCTCACATAGCATGGAGCGAGCGAGCGAGAGAGAGAGAGAGAGAGAGAGAGAGAGAGAGAGAGTGAAAACTAATTTCCTTACTACGGATCGATACCTCCACGTGCGTCACCTGCACCCAGCCTGTTTCATGGTGGGAAAGGTCATCAGCAAAGATGTATTTTTTTTTTTTAGCACTTCACCTTTGACGAGCAGGACAGTTGAGCGGATTGACAAGAGGCTGGATGGATGGCAGCACACTGCAGCTTTAACAGCGTGAGCTGCATGACGGGCACGCATGAGTGCGTTCACACGTGTGGGTGTGAACACGAGCCGAGTGCATGTGTGTGACAGTGTGTGTGCGTGCGTGCCGAGTGCTCCACCTAGTGTTGAAATGGTGAAGGGACGGAACGTGTCGGCACAGATGATGCTGTCAGAGCTTTGACCTTTTGTTGTTGCTTTATCCCTGCAACAACAGGGACGCCGCAGACTGTTGAGTCACTCGCATGTATTTAAACAGAGAACGCACACAGACAAGGGGAGGGAGGGGAGGGGATGGGGAGAAGGGGGTGCTGCATCCAGACACGACCAGGACAATGTACTGAAATTAATGAGGAATGTAAAGCTGCGTGGTTGTTCTGTGCGTTTCAAGTAGGGCTGCACGATATAAGGAAAATATGAGATTTGAGATACCGTTGTTGAATATCGCGGTAAAGATATTACTTGCGACAAATAAACAGATATTAAAGTGTACTCGGTTCAGCATTTCTGCTGTTTTCAGTATTCTGCTAAAATACAACAAATTGCTTGCTGAATTTAAAACAAATGAAAGAAAATCACTAAAAATAGTGACAGTTTAATTTTAAAGTGCAGTTTTCTGCTTATATTTTCTTTCAACTAACACAAAAAAAATCTCTGAGTGTCTATTGCGATATGTTGCAGCCTTTTGCGATGTGTATATTGCGCAAGTTGATATGGCGATGACGATAAAAAAAACGATATATTGTGCAGCCCTAGTTTAAAGGTGACTGTGATTCTGCTTTTTAATTTGCCATCACAAGTTAACGGAGGGTTCACTAGCGCCTAAAATCATTCAGGCAGCCTTAACATCTCTGCCACGAGTACAGGTTGTACCCCCCCCCTCCCCCCTCTCTCCCACATGCACGTTAGGGAGATTAACTGCCTTGATGGAGTCTCAAACAGGTACAATTCGGAATCATCCCACACAACCTTCACTGCGCCTCCATAAATGTTACACGTGGCTAATGACAGCGGCATCTGCAGGTAATTGAATAATGGGCCATGAGAGTAGAAGCTCGAGGCCAGAGGAATATTACCTTTGTTGAAGAACATGGAGGCCATTTGACCCATCTCAACCCGCTCCAAGATGTCGAATTGATCGACGTGACCTCCGGATCGCTCTGTGAAAACATGGAGGCCATCGGCAGTAAATAGCGTGCACACAGGAGGCACCTAAATGTCAAAGGGCAGCCTGGTGATTTGATTGGACTTTATTTCTCTGAAACCAAGTCTTGCATCGCAAGGCGTACACTCACTGTCACAGAACATTTAGAAACACTACAAATATAAAGTGTATATCACATCCTACATTACAATTAAGCGGTGTTTACATTCAATGCTTAGCCTATATAAGTCTTTAATAGAATAAAGCACATGAGCTGGATGCACCAGAAGCAGCAGTGCAACATGACTCCTGGCCTACTGAGACCCCAAACTCTGGTTTAACAGTTTTACAGACTGATTCATATAAATATAAATTATATAATATAAATTCATATTATGATAAATAAATATTATTTATCATATTCTGATAATAAAAGATAGAACATAAAATAGGTTAAAAAGTGATTCAAAAACTACAAGTTTGTTGTTCTCCATTGTTTGATTTCATTTAGTGACCAAACTAAAGTAACGCAACAGCACTCACATTTTACATGACAAAATAAAAAGTTGACCGTTCAGTTATCTTGGCCATATATCTTGGCATATACAGTATATATTTATACTATATATACACTATTTAAGATCATTTGAACAGTTTAAAAATCACAGTTTGGTGACCATCAAAATATCGTGTTTTTTTTAAACACACATTTAATTAAAAACTATAGAACTATAGAGCAGTAGCTCAGAATTATTTTCAGGGTGACAATTACAGAAACACAGTTGAAGTGAGTGTAGCTGGTCTCACACTGCCTGTAGCTCCTCACAGCTCCAAAAATGTCGGTGCAAATTCCCAAATAGGTGTTATTTTATCCAACGGATGACATCTATCGAATCAAAAGGCTTACTTTCTCGCCTGAAATTTATAACAACTTCATGACAGCTTCTTTGTTTGAGTTTAAAAATAGCTTTTGGGCAACTACAGGATAGCAAATCTAGCGACACTGAGCTAAGTAATAGCACTTCCGCTCTAAAATGGAAGTAGGATTTCAAAATGCTGCAATGCGAAAGTGCCCTAGTTCAGGCAAAGAATAAAGAGAATATTAGTTTATTTCATATTCTATTTGTTATACTTTATCCGTACATTACTATTCACTATTTTATGTAGTACTTACAATCTAGTTATATTTTTTACATGCAATTTCTTTTTTTAATACATATTTAGTGAGCATTGTTGGAGGGAGCCTATGATTTCTATTGACAACTTTTTGAATTTTTTTTAACTTGTTCATTTTGCTAAATAAAATCAAGACAACAGTAAGACAAGGAAATTAAATAATAAAAAAATAAAGATTGTGCAGGTGAGATTAGGAAAACCCCTAGGGGCTTATAGAAGGAATCTCACCTAAGAGCGGAATGATATAGAAAATGAAGAACTACAATTACAACTGCTTCTGTATTGCTGCGCATTTTATAATAAATAACTTGAAAATCTTATCTTGGTAAGATATTTAAAAAGTATTAAAAAAAAACACTTGGATGACCCTCAAGGAATCTAGTTAATTTTGAATAGAAAACATCAGCAAAGGTAAACTTTTAAGAGTGCAGTTTACTGCTTTCTCCATCTTCTGATCTTCTGATAGACATTGATTTACCAGCACCAGTTTTATGTACAGTGCAGTTTAAAATGGTTTGTAAAAAAAACTATGTACCATAAACATTAAAATGAACCTACGATACTCACGAACAGACAAGATAGGCTTGGATTCCGGCTCCGACCGGCCTCGCACCATGACATCATCATCCGAGTACTCAGAGGTGGAGTCGCTGTCATGGACCTGTGGAGACAACATGAGTGTGTGAAGCTCTGTTTTAGATGCCTGTTTTCCTAATTTCTCGACATAAACAACAGTCAGTTTACAAGCGATTAACACTGTGCTTATTTGCTCAGTATATGTGACACAGGGGGGAGACAACATCTGGAAATTACAAGCAACAGCTGGGACGCACTTTGCAGAATGGAGCACTTCACAATTCACACCGATAGCATACCCGCACATCGCTTGTTATTATTTCACAAATTCTTTGCAGAGTTAGCCATCGATGATAGTCAACTTTGGGAGTGTCATCATGAATGAATGCGAGACACGCTTGCCGGGTCCGACGGAGGAAGAGGAGATGAGGAGTGACGGCAGCTAATGGCTCGGTGACAAACAGCAAACATAAGCAAGCCAACACAATAACAGATTAATGTGCAGCTATGGATCAGACGCTTCCTTTATTGCTGCCTCAAGGCATGAACAAAATCAAACTAACTTTGTAAAACGCAGTCAAACACCAGGCTGAATCCTAATCTCTACTCCATGCAGGGGAATGTGAAAAGAAAGCGGAGCAATTTCCCATGATGCAACCAGGACGAAGCAATGGCAATATTAGTACACATAACGTACCACGTATTGTCTCGAACTGGCTGAAAGAAATTAATTAAAATTAAATTATGAAATGAAAAAGGCCATCTGATTAAAAAAAGTTTCCCAGTCTCCTAACTACCTTAACACCACAAATAATGCTCAACTCTTCTGTGCCTCTTCTTTCTCTTTTTTAACTATTTGTCCCATTGATGTTCAGAGAGTTATTTCAGAACTGAAGTCTGGTAGCGGTAAAGACCTAGATGGTTTTGGAAACTAAGTTTTTAAAGATTGCTTCTAACATACTGGCATATCCATTATCAGATCTATTTAACTTATCATTAACCTCTGGCGAGGTCCCACTAAGATGGAAATGTGCCAGAGTAACTCCAATCCATAAAGGAGGTGATCCATCCGATCTTAACAATTACAGACCCATTTCTATTCTTAGCAATGTGGCAACATTTTTTGAAAAGCTAATATTTAATCAGTTATACAACTATATTAATCAGTCCTCCATTTTGTCTCAACATCATTCTGGTTTCAGATAAAAATGTTCTACCACAACTGCCCTACTAAAGCTTACCAATGATGTGTCATCATTCTTGGATAACAATATGTCCACCGGAGCAATTTTTATAGACTTAACTAAAGCATTTAAGCTTTATGCCATTGGTCTCTCTAAACAAGCTCTTCTCTGGTTCAACTCCTATTTACATTTTCAACATCAGTGTGTCCTTATCCAAGGTAGTTTATCTCGCTTTTCTATTATGGAAAAAGGTGTCCCTCAAGAATCATCGTTGGGGCCTCTCTTATTCTCAATCTTCGTCAATGATCTTCCCCAAGTTTGTTCCGATTGTTCTAAAAATGTATACGCTGATGATACAGTGATATACACTTCTGATACTATGGTATCTAAGATACAGAACAATCTTCAATATGATTTCGGCATTTACGGCATGCTTTTCCCAACAAGATCTGCTGCCTTGAATCAGACTAACCTGTTAATTAACTTCTTAGATGGCACCCCTCTTGGGAGAGTAGATGAATATAAATACCTTGTCCTTTGGCTTGACTCTCAACTCTCCTTCAAAGTACACATAAACACTATTGTAAGGAAGTTAAATCACAATCTAAGGATGTTGTATCGCTCTAACAATTGTTTTACACAGCTGATAAGGTTAAGAATTGTGAAACAACTATTATTTCCAATTATAAACTACGCTGATGCAGTATATCAGAACACTATTGAGACCAATCTCAAGCCTCTAACTGTTGTTTTTAATAGTATCTGTAGATTTGTGTTGAGATGCCCTACAGAACACATCATTGTGTCCTGTATTCCTCATTGAATATCTTGTCACCTAACGCTAGGAGACAGTTTCACTGGTTTCAGATTATTTTCAAATGCATATATCTTAACTATCCACCCTATTTGAAACAATATCTAACACCTTACCAAACAATTTATAGTTTAAGACACACTGACTTCTTATCCTTTAATGTGCTTCGCATTTTCAAAGAAAGTGGCAGGCGTTCATTTAAATTTAAAGGTCCCTTCGATTGGAATAGCTTGCCTGGGTCACTAAGATTAATCATATCTTTGAGATCATTCAAGACACCTTTGTTTAGTTATTTGCAAACAAGCAATTGTTGTAAATGCTTTCCATAAAGCTTGATTGCCTTGTGGTGTAATTGTTAATAGTTTTTTTGGTTATCTGATTATTCATTTTTTCTTTTCAGTTTTCCGGTATTTCTCTCTTTTGTTCTTAATTACTCTTTATATATTTTGTAATGATCATTCTGGTGATGTCTGGTCAGGCGTGTGGGGTGGGGGGGAAGTTAGTATGTGAGTGAATGTGTATGTTGTACTGTAATGTTTTGTCCTTTGTACTGTCCAGTCCTACCGAGGACCCTCTCAAAAATGAGATGACACATCTCAAGAGGTATTCCTCGTAAAATAAATATATATATATATATATATATATATATATATATATATATATATATATATATATATATATATATATATATAGCTGGTGAATGAGTCTTTTGGACTGTTGGTGATAAAACAAGGAACCTGAAGATATCACTTTGGGCTTCAGGGAATTGTGATGGCCATTTTTCACCATTTCCTGACAAAACCGAGAAAGTTTAATCTAACAGATTTATTTAAAATTAATGTTAGTTGCAGCTCTCATATAGAGGATAAAGTTTCTAATAATAAAAATAATACTAGACGAATCATTTACATGGGTTTAACTTGAAGGTTTCTGTTTGTTAAACTGAACACAACTAACTAAACTCTAATAACTTTTTAGAATATCATCTCTAGTTTGCCTGTAATTATTCCCAAATAACAGCTCTTTCCAGGAAACTTCCTACAAAACTATTAGAAAATGACAGATTAAAAAAAAAAAGCGCTGCTGTTATTTCTTTATGGATTTGTAATATTTGGGGAGAGAATTAATACAATCTAGTAGCACTCCACTTAAAGTTCCAGCAGAGGGCAGTCACATCCCCAGCCAGTGCCAGACATAAACTATTTAATCAGAACATCACTCAGGCTTAGATGCAACACAACCCAGTAAGGTGATATTTTAGGCTACACATTTATGGATCTCCTATAAAGAGTCTGTTCATATCACAAGGCCAAGTTTGATACCGTGCTTTATCTTTTTCTTTAGTTTTCCATATTAACTGATGACTTTCTTCTCCAGCAGGTAATGCAGACAGGAGGACTATTATATAACTCACGGTCTCTAGGTTCCACCTTATACTGTATGTGAGGCTTTCTTGGAAAACACATATGATGATGCATCGCTTTATTTGTTAATATGCTTCGCTTAAGCAGAGAGAAATGAAAAGCATTCAGCGGTAAAGGTTTCCAGTTTCATCCCTCTTTTCTTTTCTATTACATGGGATAAAAAAGGCTGAGAGGAGTACAGGAGCCATGAATCAAGGTGAGTGTTTGGGGCTCAGTTAGAGCCGGGCTATTGTACTCTGGCTCATAACTCCTCAACTGGAAACCCACAAGCATCAAGCAAGATGAATTCTGTACCGGGGGAGAAACAAAAAGCAAAGGCTGCACCATTTTAAGTCTTTTTCTAAGTCAAAGTAAAAATGATTGAAGACTCGGTTGTCTCCCTTGGTAATCGTGTACAGTCCTTTACTTACATCCAAATTGGGTTTCTTATAGACGGGTGGCTAGAGACACATTTCACTTGTGCTACGATTGGACAATAAATAAAAAAATACAGCTTCCTATTAAAAAGGGGAATGTCTTTGCAGGCTTCAAACATGAAATATTTTATTGTCTAGTAAGTTTTACTGGGCTATGAATGAAAACAGTCATTGTTTCTCTCCAGAGAAGCTCAAGTGTGAAAGAAGAGACACCCTTGTGGAAATAAACTTCAGTTTAAATAAGGAGGACATCAGGGATGAGAGAGGTCACTCAGCTTTGGTGCTATAGAGATACCGTGAGCTTAAAAATGGGATGTTTAAGCAAACTGTTTTTGTAATGCCTAATATGAGATGTGAGCCTCACTTCAGTTATAATAAAGAATATTTTGTGGCTGTATGTCACAATGTTAATGAAAAAACACAGTCACTGTAGGGAATGTAATTAATATGGCCTGATCACATGCAATACATCCTTTTAGTGTTACAGTCAAAGGAGTCTACAGTATGTCCCGTCTCTCCCCAACATGCTTTCTGACACAATCCGGGCCAAACTCATATGTGTAACATTGCTGCCAAATGAATCACTCTCCCCACTCCCACACTCTCAGATCTGAATTTTAAGGCCATCACACGCATCGCAACCACAATAGCACAGGACAACACACACCCACTCGGCACATAGCAGCCCTAAACAAGAGACCAAGATAAACCACTGCCACTTTGTCTGTGTTATTCCCCTGCATGTTATTCTGTTATGCAGTGGTGGAAGAAGCATTTAGATCCTTTACTTAAGTAAAAGTACTAATACCACACTGTAAAAATACAAGTAAAAGTCCTGCATTGGAAATGTTACTTAAGTAAAAGTATGCAATTATCATTAGAGAAACTTAAAGGACAATTCCAGCGCAAAAAATGAACTTAGGGGTTAATAACATATGTTTACAGAGTCGACCGTTCTCTGGGATCTGTTTTCATACTAATCAAATGTGTCTCTAGCTTTAAACAAGCTACCGCAAACAGGCGGTTAGCTGCTAACGCTCCCTTTCGGGGCAGATGGTAAATCGTCATTCGACTGCTCATGACTGTTTTCCAAGATGGCGCCCGCATGTAAGCATGAACACTACTGTCTTTCTAAACTATCTTTTTAATAAACTGTCTGTACACTTACAAAGTTCTCAATGCTTCAGTTTACATGTAGGGACCCTCATTATACTACAGTTGAATTGTGGTGCTATTCTGAGCCTTGTTAGTGGTATAAAATAGCAATTTACCATCTGCCCCGAAAGCTAGCGTTAGCAGCTAACCACCCGTTTGCGGTAGCTTGTTTAAAGCTAGAGACATATTCGATTAGCATGAAAACATGTCCCAGAGAACGTTCCACTCGGTACACGTATGTTATTAACCCCTAGGTTCATTTTGCGCCGGAATTGTCCTTTAAAAAGTAAAAGTACTCAATGCAGAAAAATCCTCATATTTTAGAAACTGGAAACGATCCAAACTGTTCTGTGTTGTGATCTAATCATTTCAGCTGGACTGGTAGGGTTGTATATTGTTGGGTAGTTTAATTTATAATAAAACATCAGATTGTATAAACTACATGTGTTTTGGGTGCAAAAATCTTAATGTGTAAAGTAACTAGTAACTAAAGCTGTCAGATGAATGTAGTGGAGTAAAAAGTACAATATTTCTCTCTGAAATGTAACGTAGTAGAAGTAGAAAGTGGCATGAAAAGAAAAGACTCAAGTAAAGTACAAGTACCTCAAATTTAAAATTACTGGAGTACATGTACAGTACTTACCTACAAAATATGATGCTAGAACAACACAAATCCACGCCTGTGTAAAACTCTGTACCATAGCAGGATTTGCAAAGGTCTATTTGTAGGAATCAATTAAACAAACTGAATCCACATGAGCCAAAGGAAGAAAGGATAGTTCTCATTAATGTGTCTTGCAGTGTGCTTCTGTATAATTAGACCATCACTCTCCCTGACTGCAGTCCTATTTTGGATGTGTGTTTATTTTGACGTTGATTATTTCACCGGTCTGTTATTAGCTGCCTAACCATGCTTCAACATGTCAGAACAAGACCTGTAGGCACATTAAGCAGAGCTCAGGACTGCATGGATATGTCCCTGCGCTGCATTTATACGACCATTAGTTCCACTGTTTTGCCTGCAGGGTGTAAATAATGTTTGGCTTAATGTCTTATTACCCAGACTCTGACAGAGAGGAACATTTACTTCTTATATTTGGTTTGTTTAACACATCCTTACAACAAATAGAAAAGCATCTATCTGGCCAACATCCTATTAAAGGTCCTATGACATGCTGCTTTTTGGATGCTTTTATATAGGCCTCAGTGGTCCCCTAATACTGTATCTGAAGTCTCTTTCCCAAAATTCAGCCTTGGTGCAGAATTACAGCCACTAGAGCCAGTCCCACAATGAGCTTTCCTTAGTATGTGCCATTTCTGTGTCTGTAGCTTTAAATGCTCTGTCTCTCTTTCTCATGGGCGGGCCAAATTCTCTGGGCGGGCAAAGCAGAGAAAGGGGAGGTAACCTTGCTCCTTATGACCTCATAAGGAGGAGATTCCAGAATGGCCCATCTGAGCTTTCATTTTCCCAAAGGCAGAGCAGGATACCCAGAGCTTGGTTTACACCTATCGCCATTTCTAGCCACTGGGGGACCATAGGCAGGCTGGTGGAATTCTTTAGAGAAATAAAAAAAAAAAAAAAAGTTTGTTATCTCACCTCTTCTCGCTCTCTTCTCTTCCAGCGCAGCTGAGCGTTGGCCGCCGCCATCGCCTCAATCACAAACGTGGTGGTCATGTAGCTGGTGAAGGGAGAGGAAAGAACAGGTTAACAAGAGGCTTTTAATGACACAGAAATGAAATAGGACTGGTTGTGAAGTGTAGAAATTGTTCCATCATTTTTCTGGCCTTGACCATTGCAACACTATGTTGGAAACTGTGGTTTGTTTGTTGGCTCCATTAAAGCTTCTCTGTAAAATGCTGACGGTTACCTGTTACTTTAAGTGAAAACACGTTCATGTAAATGTCAAAAATATAGTTCATTTAAACCTCCAATCACTGATTTGTTAGTTCACAATTTGTGAACCCCAACTACCTCTTCTTGCGGGAAATATCTGTCTCTTTAGCTGCTAAATGCTATGTTCACCAGCTAGTCTCTAACTGTGTTGGTCTGCCGTTTGCTGCAGGTATAGTACAGTGGCAGTGTACGGCTTTTCCTCTTACAACAACGCTATGAACGCTGAGAGTGAACATGAACAGTAAACAATGAGCCAAAAACTCACTATAAAGCTCTGTGAAGCTGAGAGGAGCAGCAGAATCTTTTATAATTCCCTGTAGGTCAGTCACTACGAGCGACACCTTTCACATTGTTTTTACACTGTTATTATTAAAATATTGATTATGGCATCTTTAAATACTGAAAATAGAAAGACATGAGACAAGACATTTTCACATATAAGCATGTTTTATGTTGACATTTCTTTTATATGCACCCGTTTTGACTTTGCGATAGTTGTACGAATCACTGTAAACCTTTTTATATCGTTTTATTACAATTATGTTTAATAGCATCTAAGTTTTACTTTACCACAATTCATACATGGCTGTAAGTGAGAAACTGGCTACACACACAGCACATACTGAATGCCTTTTATTTGACCTCACCTTCTAAAACTGATTTTGTTTTCATATTCATATTTTGTGCATCATTTCTTACTTTAGGGCCAGATCATGCAGCATGAATAAGTTAAAAAAAAAAAAAGAATCTACACACTTTTCACTGGAAAACACTAACATGAACAAATCTGGCCCTTAAAAGTCCTCTGAATAATCACTTTTATCTTAGCAGGGAACAAACATGATGTTCAAACACATTTTCAATCAATCGATTTTATTTGTCGCATGAAATAGCACGAGGTACAATTCCAGTGAACTGCTATCCCATCAGCTCCCTAAACTTGTGCATGATTCATCCCGAAGCAGAATGTGTCCGTCAGATCAGCGCACAGAAAAAGAGTCACCCGGTTTGACGGCACCGGCACTCCAGGATTCTGCCAAGTCTCGGCAAAAGGACACCACAGCTCCCAACATCCCGCTGGAAACCAATGGAGACCAGCTCACTGTCCAACGCCTGCATGCTGGCCGGCAGAGAAGCTCACAGTCTGTGTTTAATTCCTCTGTGCCCCCTCTGATGTAGAGATGGACGCAGAGATGGTCTTGCTTGTCCACCTAGTCGGTATTGTAGCCATAGGTCATAGCTGATGATAGCCATCTTCCCCTTTTCTCTGTCTTAACATTTAGAAACTTTGACCGGCTAGGTCAGCAGGAGACTGGTGAGTAGATTTCCCTATCATGATAAGCAACTCATTGTCATGAGATGGCCGCAGATATGGTCGTTAGCTTGAGCTCATCTTCTGCGCCTCTCCTCTGTGTTTAAGCTCATGTTTACATTTCAAAACGTGGACCAGCCAGGCTAGCAGTCAGCAGGAGACTGATGAGTTGATTTTTCCTATCCTGATAAGCGTTAAATCTCATTGTCATAAGATGGCTGCAGAGATGGTCTTGCTAGCTTGAGCTCATCTTCTCCACCTTTTCCTCTGTGTTTACTTCATCAGCCGGCTGGCTAGCTAGCTAGCCCATGCTCGCAGAGTCGGCAGGAGACTGGCAACTTGATTCCCCCGAACCTGATGAGCGACTCTTAGCCACATGCCATCACCGTCAACCACAACTTATATGTAAAATAGACAATTCAACATTTTTGAATTTTTGCACAGCTGATGGGAGAGGCGACTGGAGACTTTCCCCGTCTTCTAGAACCTAAAACGTTTATACTGAATCTGAATATAAACTAGAAAAGAAGGCAGTTGGTTTGTTTACGTTGTCTCTGTTGTTGCATGCACGACAGAACGACAGGTTATGCATGTGGGAAATGGTAAGGAGGTCGGGTAGAACAAAACTTACCTCATAAATCCTAAAAAGGCGATGAGTGATAAACTAACCACCCAACCGGCTGAAGCGAAGGCTTTGGGCATCGTCAAAGCTCCTGTTCCCACAATCAGATTGAACATATACACCAGCCCCACCTGGAGAAGACATCAGCAGGATGAGAGGCATAAGACATCTTCAAGTGTAATATGGCTGCTGACATTCAGCAATCATTTCATTTTCTGCTGTATTATACTTGCTTAAAGCTACTTGCTCATATTATGCTTTTGGGCTTTTTGTCTAAAGTGAGATGTCTCACTCTGTAGCTAAAATAGAGAGCTCAACACACAGGGTGAAAAGAGGAGCTGCAGCAATGTGCAGTACAGCAAAAATATGGTGTTTTTTGAAAATTAAACCATGTAAACCTATTCTGATATAACCCCTAAATACAATTATGAACCTGAAAATGAGCATAATATGAGCACTTTAAATGCTAAATCTCAAGCACTACAGTATTATGTGTTCCTCAGGTTGATAAAGATCAGACTACTTGCTGAATTATTCAGCCCTTGTCAAGAATGACAACTGGGCTACTCAGATAGCACTATCCTCCTATCTGGAAGCAGAGTGCTTCAATGATTCAAAGCTTTAACCAGCAGAACTTAATCTTTGTGGAAACGTCATGCTGACGTTTGCAGTGTGTGAATTTAATGAGTTGTCAAAACTGAGTTCAGACCATAAAGACGCCGGCTATGTAAAAAGAAGGATGCGTAGGCAATTTAACTTCCTCTTTATTCTTTACTGCACACGTTTCATATGCACCATCCCTTCTCAAAAAGACATTACTCATTTGATTACCCAAAGAAAGTTTCACTTGAAAAATGTTTACGAAGTGTTTAAAACATAATGAGCAGTGAAAATCAGTAGCTCGAAAGTACCTGCAAGTAATCAGAGAAGAATACTACAACTTCTTTACCTCAGAGCTCTAAGTGTAAACTGTGATATAACATTTTAACTGCTGAAATCATGAGGACTTTGCATTCAAAATGTATCCACTGCAGCTCCTAGCTACCGAAACATGTAATTTATTGAGAACTCACAGGTTGTACAGAGCTCTCCCTTTACAATTAAATGCATGTCTGTGCTTAAAAAATAATAAAACAAGAATTAACCACAGCATCCTGCATGATACTCACAAATGGAGAGTAGGGTTCCCCGCTCTCTGTAATTCCACCTGCCATGGTTGATGACACGGGTCCTCACCTAAAGGAAAAAACAACAGCTGTTACAACAACAACAACAACAGTGATAGCCAGTTCTATCACTTTCATTTCTTATTCAAATTTACTTTACTGGCATCAAAATTAAGTAAAGTATTGCTAAAACCGGTTGTTCAAGGTCTATAATGTAAGAATAAATATTGGGAATGTAAGAAAACTGATTTTAAAAAGTGGATGATCCGTTTTCTCTTGCATTGAAAAAGAACTCCAATCACATATCTTGCAATTTAGTATTTATATTACCGTTGACAAAAGAAATGCGCTTATACTAGACATCATTCAAGATATGTCTTAATCTTTAAGGACCACTTTTCAATTCGGCATGCACATGATTCACATAGCACCACATATTTTCATTGCAAATCGTCATTTACCAAAAGTCTACCGACCACTACTGTGTAGTTCGGTGACAGAGATTGTGGAGGCAACTTAGAAAACAGCTATTATTTTCATTTGATTCAGGACAGTGTTTTATTTATGTATGGACTACAGCACGCATGTCATTAATAAAAGTCATTATTGAAAACAAAAGGAAACACTTCTCACCTTACTTCTTCCCAGTGTATTTTGCAAATGTAGCTGCTAGGCTAGCAGGATGCTCCAAGCTGTCATGTGGATCACTAGCTAGCTGAAAAAAACGCAGAACTTTGCCACCTAGCTAACATGAGGTGTTTTCCTTGTAAGATAGTTAGAGGGAAGTCAATGTGAACCAAATGTTTGGAGAAAAACACCTCCCACTGGGCTAGCACGGCTCTAGCTAAGTGAAGCAATAAACTAAACAACCAGCTGTCAGCTGACCTCCTTCTAACATAAACTCACACTTCCTGTAGTAGCTTTCAAAGTAAAACCATCTCTGTCGAACATGAAAGGTTGATATGAGAAAGCTTTTATTATGAAGGCTAAATGGTGTTGTCTTATGTTAAGCCTAGGTTTAGCCAAAGATAGCTTCATGCACCTGTTAGTTGGTTTGCTCGATCGGTTGTCTGTGCGGTAAAAACAAATCACGAGGTCCAATCACATCCGATGAGGGGATCGGATGGGAGCATGTTTTGTTTATTAAAACAGTTTTGCATGCACTCCCGACGGATATGATCACAATAGGTATAATTACTTCAGTGCCAATCAACATTATATGACTACACTTAGGTGAAATCAGCAAACCCGCCCCTCCGTGCAGCTCAGGTTATCGAAACTGCCAACCCCTTAACTAATATGTCTAGTCATATGACACATGTACATGTCATATGACATGCATTCCTGTCTGCACTCTGAACAGTGGTGGGATGTAACTAAGTAGCCTACATTTACTTAAGTACTGTTAAGTATAAAATTGAGGTACTTGTACTTAAGTATTTTCTTTTCATGCACTTTCTTCTTCTACTCTGCTACATTTCAGAGAGAAATATTGTACTTTTTACTCCACTACATTAATCTGACAATTTTAGTTACTAGTTACTTTAAAAATTAAGATTTTTGCACACAAAACATGTAGTATATAAAATACGATGTTGTATTATAAATTAAACTACCCAATAATATACAGGCCTACACCTCCAGCTGAAATGATTAGACCATTAAACAGAAATGTTTTGTTTTCCAGTTTCTAAAATGTGAGGATTTTTCTGCATTTAGTACTTTTACTTTTAATACTTTAAGTACATTTTCCTGATGACACATACTTTAACTTTAGTAACATTTTCAATGCAGGCCTTTTACTTGTAACAGAGTTTTTTTTACAGTGTGGTATTAGTACTTTTACTTAAGTAAAGGATGTGAGTACTTCTTCCACCACTGACTCTGAGCAATATCACACTCATTTGCACAAGCTTGCTCTGTTATGTTTGAAATTTACTTGGAACGTCAACAGAAGTGACCATGCAGGAACTCATAGTGCACCTTTAACATCTCATTGTTATTGTAGTTATAATATGGAGGGTGATGATTTATGTTTGTGTTGTTAGAGGATAATGGTTTATGTTTGTGTTGTGTTTTTTTCTTATTTCATCTGTTAGTATGATTGTTTGTATGGATAGCCGTTGTGTCAGTGTAGTTTTTTTATTTATTTATTTTTTTTAAGATTATTTTTGGGGCATTTTAGGCCTTTAATTTCACAGGACAGATGAAGACATGAAAGGGGAGAGAGAGGGGGGAATGACATGCAGCAAAGGGCCGCAGCGTCGATGAGTAAACCTCTATATATGTGCGCCTGCCCTACCAACTGAGCTAACCCAGCCACGAGTCTAGATTCTTTTTAAAGGTAACATTGGGCTCGTAACCTATGAAAAATAAAATAAAATGATTGAAAGATTGTTTTGCATACAAAACATATGAAGAGCTTATAAAATATGATGCTGTGTTATAGAATAAACTACCCAGCACTATATGAAAATACAGCTGAAACAATAAGTCGATGAATGGATTGACAGAAAATAATTTTGATAATTGTTTTTTCTTTTAATAATGTCAATAGTTGTAATGTATTAGTAATGTTGAAGTTTGTACTGTTGGTTGGACTAAACAAACATTGTGATGGTGTCACGTTGGCCTCTGGGTAACTGGGACGCCATTTCTCATTATTTACACTATATTACAAACCAAACAATCAATCGGTTAATGGATAAAACAATCAGCAGATTAATCCATAATGGAAATAATCATTAGTTTATAGTTCACAATGAACTCCAGCTCAACCAACCATAACAGTTAAATCCTGCTTTTACTTAATTACTGCATGAGTAAAAATTACCTAATGATGTCATATATAATACAGTATAACGGTCAAGGGGGACATGTATATGCCTTTAATACTTCAACTACATTTTCATGATTATAGGCTACTTAGGCTACTTTTACTGAAGTAATGTCATAAATGCCAGACCTATACTTTTAACAGAGGAGTCTGGTATTAGTTTTTCCATTACATAGAACATTCCATTTTATATCTTCAGCAGCAAAAATGCCAATTACCCTCCTGTACTGTTATTTTGTGTCACATATACAAATAAATAAAAATAAAAAAACACCAATATAAACAAAAATCAACTTTATTTTAATCCAACACATCATATAATTGAAACATTTAATAACATGCTGTATATACAATCAATTTCATAATCTGTACTTGTTGCAGGTTGTGAGCTCATGTCTGAAAAGATCAGTGAGATCTATTCTGCACTTTAGGAAGAATGAATAAAGGACAGAAAATGTAGAATTAACATTTAGGGTTTAGAAACAGTAATATATATATATATATATATATATATATATATATATATATATATATATATATATATATATATATAGATAGATAATTACAGCAGTTATAATCCCATTGTAATCTCATTTAAGAGCATGCACTGGCATAGTACACACACACATCATCTAATTACTATTAACATATTGTGAAACCCACACTGAATACATGTATGTCAAAAGAACTACAACAGTTCCAAAGTAGAGGGTGAAGAAAACAGAGTCTATGATTTGGGCCAGTCTTCTGTAGAGTCCAGGCTTTATCTTGGTTTTGTCTTGTCCTTCAGCTTCCTGTCGAGCGGCCTTCATTTCCTCCAGGATTAGTTTCAGAAGGTCGCGCTCATCGGGCCGATCCAGAGGAAAGGAACTTTTCTCTGGGGTCTCTTCAGCTCCACCAGGCTCTGCGTGGGGAAGGAGAAAGATAATTCAGCATGCTAAACAGGAAAATACCAAGTTGGGATGTCAACTGCTTCAAGTGGTTATAATCAATATTTGCATAATACCAATGTATGAAATAATAATGTAAAAACAATGTGACAATGTAAAAGGGGTCACTCGTGATATCATGTCAGATGTGATGTCCACAGCTTGTTGCCTAAAAATCAAGGAACCCTAATCTTAAATGAAAGGCCGACTCCATCTGCATTGTTGTCCGGAATGTTCAAATAGAAACGCCAACTAGCAAAATAAGGGCTTCAGTTCCCCGCCTTAAAGTGCTGTCTGATGGCAGGGTAGAGCCGGTGAAAATATTTGAAATATAGCAAAACACAAATTTTACCTCGCAGAAAACTGGAGTTGTAGTTCTTGCACTCCCTCGATCGCTACGTTTGTTTGTGTTATTGTGTGTGTGTGTGTGTGTGTGTGTGACTGTGTCTGCTAGTGTTTACACATTATGTAATGTTTGAGAAATTTTGGTTTGTTTTATCAAAAAGGGGTTTAGTAGAAAACTGACAACAATATATCTTACACAAATAGAAAAAAAAATACATGTCTGTCTTTAGTTGGCAGAAAGTGTACCCTTGTGATTGTCGGCTTCCAGCTGAATATCCACTTGGGCATTAACGGAGCTTTGAGCCTTGTTACCACAGCAACCGTTGAGGTCAATTAGGAAGCTCACCAGCATGGTCTCCAGAACGCTCAGCCCCACCAGGGCGAAGATCATAACACAGTACCTGGCTAGAAAAAGGTGCAGACATTTGCAGTCAGTGTAGTCTTGCCAGACCTTCCTCCACAGCGCTGCGGAGGAGGGTCTGGCTAGTCCACACAACATCCCGGGATTGGAGAAAAACTTGCTCTGGTTTATTGGCATTTCTTTAAACCAATCACAATCGGCATGGGCGGTGCTAAGCCCCGGACGGAGCCACGGTGCCTCTGCAAAATAGCCTCGGGAAGGAACTTGTTTTGGTGGAACGTGTGTACGTTCAAAAGTTGTTTTAGTCGTGCGACAGAAAACTCAGATTGGACAGATAGTCTAGCTAGCTGTCTGGATTTATCCTGCAGAGATCTGAGGAGCAGTTAACCATAGTCCTCATGAATCCATCGGAGTTTGGAATGCCAAATCAAAGAAATTGGAAGGTCACGGACATACGGCCAAAAAGTGGGACATAGGGGGGAATTTCCGGCGGCAACTGAACAATCCCGGAAATGAAAATTCGTCGATAGGGTCTGCATCTCATAACCCTCATTTGATAGCACCTCAACTCCTCGGTCCTCGGCTGAACCGGAACTTGTTCTGTCCCTCCTCCGTGAAGGCCGTCTCAAAGCTCTCATTTCTGCCCCGAGGACCGAGCATCGAGGAGGAATCCCCGAGGAGCCATGAGCAAAGATACACGAGAGCAGCCTTCCTGGAAGCCATGCAGCTGAAAGCCCATGCTAACTCCGCCCATACAGCTGACCAATTCATGTAACGCTTCAGAGGAAAGTACATCTCATCCCTGTAAAACACATTTGCTCGTTGCCTCTCTCCTCCCATGATTACCTCGCAACTCTCCCGTGCCTCCTCGGTGGGAGGGACTAAGACGCGAGGAAGGGAGGCAAGTGGAGGAGTCGAGGAAGCCATTTAAGGGCTAGAGATTCAGCCATAGACTATGGTCAGCGCAATGTTGTTGACACCAGTAAAGCAGATGCTGAAAAGTTAAATCTGTGGCCTGAGGTCTGTGCGCCATCTTACCTATCATCGGCAGCCTGTCTTCAGTAGAGGGCAACATGTCTTTAAGAATCAGCAGTAGGACGGAGATGGACAGGAGGACGGTCACTTTGAAGCTCAGCTTTTCACCTCTGGCCTCACTGATAAAGAAGGTGGCCAAATCCAGGACCAGAAAATACAACAGTGGCACGATTAAATTAATAACATAAAGCATTGGCTTCCTGCAGAGTGTGATCTGAAAAAACAAACAATATGAATTAGAGACAAACACACACACACGGATATACTGTATGTCCTACACATATTTTCTTACCCTGTATATAAGTTTGTTTCCCACACCTTTGGAAAAAGTAGAAACAATGTTCATGTTTATGAGTTGCCATTCTCCCTGTGTGACCATGATCTGCTCTGAGATTTGAGTAAGCAGCGTGTCATTGTAGACTGTTCCCAGTGTTATAGTATTCGCTGAGTGGAGAAAATAAGCATTCAATAATTACATCAAATACGTTCCAAAGCAGTTGATATATCAAGTGCAGTTCATCGGGTGTGCTTTACCTTGTGAGTTCATGGATGAAAATGTGATATTGCAATGTTGCGTATCGAAGGGGAACAGGGTGAGATTCAGCTGACAGGTGGAGGTCAGCAGCTGACGTGTGTTTGCCAACACCATGCCGCTGGGAGACAAACTGACAAATGGACTTTCTTGAATGCTCCCAGTATCACAGGTACTGAAAAAGTAAAGTAGGTTTTTATCAATATAGAGATCTAAACAAGTCACAGCAGCTATCACCAGGTTCATAATTCAGAATCCGTAATTCATTTTACTAGTAGAGTTATAGTATGAAACAAATTTTTTCTCAGCGGAAGATCTGTTCTACACGGAAAATGATGCACAAAAAAAAAAGTTAGGGTTAGGGTTCAACCAGTAGAGTGTGCGTTTGAATTTGACCCACGG
The DNA here is from genome assembly GCF_031162955.1 of Sander vitreus. Classification (NCBI taxonomy): domain Eukaryota; kingdom Metazoa; phylum Chordata; class Actinopteri; order Perciformes; family Percidae; genus Sander; species Sander vitreus. The sequence goes on along the minus strand of NC_135869.1, from coordinate 8,247,345 downwards.
CCCTTAGCTGCATGTCGTCACCCCTCTCTCTTCCATTTCCTGTTTTCAAGCGGTTCTGTCAATTCAAGGCCATAAAAGCCCCCAAAAAATAATAAAACAAAAATCAAAATGTCATACTCCTCTTGGATATGCATATCTGGGATCCACAGCATGGATCTAGGAATTGTCAGCATGTTAATCCCACAAAAGTCAGATGAATTCCAAGTTAGGAATTCATTTGTCCAACGCTGGGGAAAGAAAAAGCTGCGTTTATAACATTTCCTGACACGTGTTGATGAGTGTGTGAGATCGAAAGAGCCATGACTGTAAGGCTGAAGCAAAACGATGTTGGTAACAGATCACTGAGGTTTGAAAATGCACCTGAACTCAACATGATTATGTCTGTGTTCCCTTAATGTCTTACCATTTGGGTCCAGATGTGAGTCGTGAAGGTTTGTGACTTCTCATCCTGCAGACAATCAGCAGCGCTGTGGTGAGTAATCGTGGGCATTTACAACAGTAACAGCATGTTTACTTCAAAGGATCGATTCACTAAAACCCCACATTTTGGAGAATGTAGTTTGTGGTACTGTTGAAATGAACCCTCGTTGATATAAAAGTACTGGTCTGTACAACACAATGTTAGACTGCGTAACCTGTCAACTGAGTGTATTTTAACTAGCACTCAAATAAATTTAGTAAAATGTACAATACTTCCCTCTGAAATGTAATAAGAGGTACAATATAATCGAAATACTTAAATAAAACACAGTCCTTGAGTAAAGGTACTTTCTTACTTACATAGATACCACAATGGATAAGTGCAAAAAACATATTTGTGTTTTGAGTGAACTGACCCTTGAAAAAACAGAAACGCTCATGAAAGTGATGAACTCTGAAAGCTCAATGTATACACTTAAAATACACTTACCACTTGTAAAATACCATACAACAACATGTCCATCTGAACAAAGGTGGTCTTATTCCAGTATTTCACGGGTCGCACAATCGCTAGAAGATCATTTGTTGTTGTCAGGTTCAAGTGTTCCAGAAGGCCGACGTATGAGCAGTCTGAAGTCTGACTGCTGGACACGCCTGCTGGGAAGGAGACAAAAAAAAAACTTCATAGACAAGGAAAACTTCATTCCAATATTAGTGAATCCAATCAAAACCAATATTTTCATTTAATAACTCACCTATTAAAGCAAGAACAGCTAGAGTCCTCAGAGCTGACATGGCTGCTTGTCTTCATCTCAATCTGAGCAAACCCCTTTTAAGCTGCAACGCTGTGCTGCATAGCCAGCAGAACAATGCAGCAGTGTAGATTCAATAATTGCACTGTGAGTGAAAGAAATCTTCTCTTTGCTTCTGTGGTCTGTTGGTTTCTGTGGGTTAAGGAACAAAAACACAAATCATCTGTGCATTTCTATTGTTGACCTGCAGCTGAAGCAAAAAGTGAACATGAGGAGATCTCAGTGTAACATCAGCGGAAAGGGTGCCAGTGTGTAAACAGAACAGTTCCAGATGCTATCAATGCCTGTGTTCAAGAAAAAAACAAACAATGAAATGATTCCAGAGTATTTTAATTATAAAATGTAAAAAAAAAAAAAATAACCTGCACATACTGTAAAAAGAATTGAACAGTAATATCTGAGCAGCACATTTTTAACATGTTAAATACCACCCAGAGACTCCTGTGTTTGCAACAGGTGGAAAACCTTTTCCTTAAGCTGGTTTCACACAAGAACCAACAGAATCCCAACTTTCTTACTTTTTTTTAACTTGAATATCAAAGTTCACTCTTAAACTTGTGAATAGTAGTTTGACTTCACTCAAGGCCCATTTACTAACTGGTTCTTTATCAGCTTAGCGGCTGATGAAGATGTCAATGAAGGTCTAAGAGAAAGCAGTGGTGGAATTAAGTTTTTTACTTAAGTTTTTCATTTTATACTTCTTATCCATCACATCTCAGAGGGAAATATTGTACTTTTTACTTCACTGGATTTGTTCGATAACTTTAGGTACTTTGTAGTTTCAGATTATTGATAGAAAAACATATAAACTAATACATTATGTATTATTAAGCTATCCAGCAGCAATTCAAATGAGCTCCACTTTTACCAGCTGCATTAAAGTAATGAACACATTAATGCATCAATAATTGTAATCCAATAATAAATATTATTCTGAAATAGGCCGTTCTGTGTTTGAGTGCTTTTACTTTTTGTACTTTAAATATATTTTGATATCAATACATTTGTACTTTTATTAAGTAAGTTTTTGACTGCAGTACTTTAAAAGGTGCTGTAGGTAGGATTGGGAGGATCCAGGACTTAGCCAAAGAATTTGAACATCGACAACTTCTCAGTCCCTCCCCCCCCCCCCTTTCTGCTAAAGCCCAAATGGTCTCCTAAGCCCCTCCCCCCACAAGGGAGAATTAACCATGTGAGCAGTGATTGACACGCAGGTAGACACCCTGACACAACTTCAGAAAAAAAGCAGTTTAACATTTTTCCCCTAAAAAGCACGAAAACCAGTTGTTTTCCAGGTTTTGAACCTGTCCCAAAGAACGTCCCGAAATTACCCTCAAGAAAATGTGAATTGTAACGATTCTTTAATTTAAAGATACACGTTATTGTTTTATTATAGGACTTATATCCCCAATCCCAATATTTTCCTCCCAGCTCACTGTTGATGCTTTAAAACTCAACTGATAAGAAAGGGGACTTCCTTAGACACACTGAGCTTCTCTCTCCTCTCTTTCCATTTGTGTGCATCCATGTCCCAGAAATGCTTGTTACTAACCTAGCTCTGGGGAGCTTATTCCCCGGAGTTCTTATGTTTCCTTGGATTCCTTGGACGTCCTGCTATGCTATGTGGTGTCCTGCTACGTCCTGCTGCATCCTGCTACGTCCTGCTATGCTCTGCTGTGCCATGCTACATCCTGTAACGCCCTGCAGTGCCCTACATCTATGCTCTGCTGTGCCATGCTACATCCTGTAACGCCCTGCAGTGCCCTACATCTATGCTCTGCTGTGCCATGCTACATCCTGTAACGCCCTGCTGTGCCCTGCTATGCCATGAACTACTACGACTACTATTTCTACTCACTGTTCCATTATCTTTATTGTGACTACTATTGCCACTGTTCATCACACCCCCAACCGGCATCGTCAGACACCGCCTACCAAGAGCCTGGGTCTGTCCGAGGTTTCTTCCTAAAAGGAAGTTTTCCTCGCCACTGTCACACTAAATGCTTGCTCTTGGGGGAAATTACTGGAATTGTTGGGTCTTTGTAAATTATAGAATGTGGTCTAGACCTACTCTATCTGCATCTGTAAAGTGTCTTGAGATAACTCTTGTTATGATTTGATACTATAAATGAAATAAAATTGAATGTGTATTGAGCGCTGTAACTGAATCCAGAAGTGTATCTTTAAATTAAACAAATACAGTATCACTAACACTGTATTTTTTGCTTTAAATTACTTCCTTTCTTAAATGCACACAAAAACAACAGCAACTATCCTTAGATGGCACCACTGTAGCGGCAGCCTGTTTGCAGTTTTTGGTACCATCTTATCTTTTATGTTTACGTGACTATTTGAGTGTTGTAGCAAACATTTATTTCCCACTAGGAATAAAGAACTCAATCTATCTTCGTGTTGTTGTTGCAGAAAATAAACAATAAAAAAACCAACTAAACAGTTCACATAAGTCACTCCGACGGTCTGTTGGTCCCAGAAATTAATAGGGAAAATACCTTTTCTCTCTGACAGCACTGCCATTAGTGTAAACAAAGCCTGAAAACTGATAAAGAATGGCTAGAATTAAAATAGGTCCAATTTGAGATCTGCTTAGAGGTAGTATCCGCACAGATCCGACCGAGGGATTAAAGCTTTGACAATTAAACTCCCTTTGCATTGTAAATCACTGGCCAGACACACAAAATATATCATTTTCAGGATTTTTTTCTTTTCTTTTCATCTGTAACATCAATGATTAGTTGTATTTTTTTTTATTTTTTGTATGTCCAGCCAAGCAGACAGATGTAGATTATTATAAAAGTCCTGGATGCGTTCAGGGTTGGTACATGTTTTACAGGTCTCAGGGGTACACATCAGTGGGCAGCTGGAAGTCTTTGAAGGTGTAGAAGGAGATGTCTCCGTGGTCCACTACAGCAAAGACCACTGGGATGTCTCCACTCTGGAAGCTCAGCAGCTTGATGGCTCGCAGGTCCGGCACAGGGCCATCGAAACTGAGACACAACAGGGGAGACAAATGATCTTAGTTTTGTGAGAGACACGGGTAAATGTGTTCTTCCAATCTAGGAAGTTGTGATGAATCTTTATTAGTATTTTCTGACCAAAGATTAATCAAAAAATTTAAAAATAAAGATGAGACAAAATCGCCATTCATCTGCAACCACTGTGATATTTATTTAATTTCAGTCAGATGTCTGTTTACTGTAAGCCAATCTTGAGTAAACATGCCCTCATTCAATTTGTGCGATTGCTTACCTGCACACACACATCCGGGAGTAAGGTTTCCCTGGGTTGCTCTTCTTGAAGTCCGCCACTGAATCAGGTTGGTAAACATTGAAACAAATCCTCCAGTCATCTGAGCCTTTTAACCTGAGCGGACAAAGCACAAGGTTATTCCCTGAACGATTCACTCTCCGTATAGTACCATAACATCAACCTCACTGTACAATGAGGTGGTGACAAACACCAGAGCCTCCTTTGTCTCACGGAGTCCACGTGTGTTTGTAAATCAACGATCATTAGTTGTGATAGCAGTAAGACGAGCTCCGTTCACATTAAGTCACGTCACGAATAAGGCACGTCATTAACTCCCGTCATTTGTATGCGCTTCTCTCATTTTTGAAAATGTTGCTAAACTATATTTCCCTGTCTCACCGCAACCTGAAGCAACACAAACGCAGCCCCTTTGCATTTTTTTTTAACATAGGGCTTTTTTTTTGTTCGTCTAAAAGCCAACTTAAGGCCAGTTTATTCTTCAGCGTTGAATCTATGCCATAGATACGGTGTAGATGCGTACCCTATGTCGTAGCCTGACGTGCACCTCCTGAGAAACGTAACTACACGTCGGAGCAACGCAGCAGACCCTAACAATTAAGTAAGTAAGTGGTCCGCTTGGTTTCCACGTCCATGTGTCTCGGTGGCCGGACACAACTCCTCCACACCTTCTCTCTTGTGGCGTTGCAGCAATCTCAGTTAAAGTAATTGTTGTTCAACATTTATTAGCTCCAACTCCAACACGAGCCGCTCAGTTGAAGTCGCCATGGTGCGAACATCAAAAAGAAACTTTACACAGTAGCATTTAAACCCTACCGCCAACTTTTGGTGGTGTAACTGCAGAGTGACGCAGACACCAGTGCACAAGTATTAATGCTCACAACAACCGTTGTAGGCCAATTGCATAGGGGCTACATAAAACTATAAATCAGCCTCTCCTGATTGAACTGGCATCAGACAAGGCAAATCATTTCCACTTTTGACCAATTTCCAGTGTAAAAACAGGAAAAAAGAAACAACTGATACCTGGACGCCCCCTCGAGCAAATGTGTGGATCCGATGACACTGATTTTATCCAGCAGCTCCCCTTGAAGAAAAAGCAAATGTCACTGACTTGAATCAGACACAACTAATCGATGTAGAATAAAATCCAGAAACTATATTAAGTGAACTTTACAGACTAGGTTCACGTGATCTCACCAGTGGGGATTGGTTGTCTTGGGTCATGTAAAGGAGTGACTTCCCTGTCCCACAGGTGTTCTGGTCGGCCTTTACGCTTCCCCTGCCGCCTCGCCAGGAGCTTCCTATACTCCGCCCAGTTTGTGCACTGCTGAACCTTAAAACGGAATTTACAATGTGATCCCCCATAATCCCATTTTGATATATCACTTGAAAATAAACTATGATTTCCCAGATCATGTTTACCACAGAATTTGTGTGGAACCATTTTTCAGTTGCATTTTGATGTTAAGATGCTACAAACCTCTCTGTCTTTGTTGACGTCCCACCGCCGCCTCTGCTTGTCCTTTTCCCTCTTCTGCTCCTTTGAGGACATCTTCACCTCCCTCAGGTTTATTTTTTGGGTCCAGAGGGCAATGTCACAGACTCCCACAGCCAAAGACCCAGGGAGCAGAGAGGGGTCTGGGGAGGCCAGGCAGCTGGAGAGGCACTTCCGGGATCCCAGGTCTGGGAAAGGGATGGAGCTGAAGTCCCAGCGCAAGGTCCTAGAGGCAGGCCGCTGATCTGGTCGGTCCCTGAGAACATCCGTCATCCACCAGGTCCTGCCCCCGCCTTTGTGTGCTGAACTGGCAGTGGCAGTCTGGGTGCTTGAAGTCTCTGGAGACATCGTCAGGTGTGACTCAGGACGTTTTTCCTCCTCCTCACCTTCGTAGCCATGTTTACCTTCCTCCAGTCTGTCAGTAGAGGATTCTTCTTGTGCTTCAGTGTTACTACAGCAAGAGCAAACATTGTGTAACTCTCTCAATTTACATAAAGAACCACTGCGCTGACTAATGAAGGACAGTCTCACATGTCAAGTCGTTTATTACACTTTACAGTAGGTCAGTGCTGTGGAGTAATCAATGACTTGACCAACAATTCAATATCTTTGGAGATCACCTTGGACCCTGGGAACAGAGATTTCACTATAAAAAGGAACCGGCAGCTCTATAGCTCGCTCTGTTGGTTGGTCGGTCTACAAAAATGTCCCAACCTTTTTTCTCCCTAGGATGCTGTAATTTGGCATGGAGGTCAGGTAGGTGTGTGTAGGTGTGTGTGTCTGTGTCTGTGTGCGTGTGTGCCTGTTTAACTATATTCGTGGGGTCCAAAAACCGGGAGTCCAGTATACTTGTGGGGTCCCGACAGCTTTGTGGGGCCAAAATGCTGGAAACCACAAGTTTAAAGGGGCTGTTTGAGAGTTAAGACTTGGTTGTAAGATTAGAGATATAATTAGGTTATGGTGAGGGTGAGGGTTAAGGTTAGGCATTTAGTTGTGATGGTCAAGGTTCGGGTAAGCGGCTTGGGAATGCATTATGTCTATGATGGGTCCCCACAAAGATAGTGCCACAAACCTGTGTGTGTGCGTGTGTGTGTGTGTGTGTGTGTGTGTGTGTGTGTATATATATATATATATGTGAATGTGAATGTGTGTGTGTGTGTAAATGCATAAATGTGTGGATGCATGCTGGCAGCTGGGGAACTCAGATCAGATCCATGAAAAAGAGATGGCAAACTGGTTTCATTTACTTCAATTAAAAATTCCTTCTTGCTGATCAACAGGGTGAGCGGGCGGACTTGCCGGTATAATATACCATTCGATCGGCACAGGCCTAGTACAGGGCATGCGTTCACCTGGATGTTGGGCTGGCGCTGCGCTTCCTCTTCAGTTGTCTTCCTGCTCTGTCACGACACTGAGGCAGGTTCAGTTGCCTCGCATAGGACGACGGCTCCGAACTGTAAGAAGCCAAACACGCACACAGCCACGTTATGCGTGAAAAATAGACTTGTTAAACATTCATTTTGACAGGATTCGTCTCTCAACACACTACATAATGAAGTGTGAAATGTCTAAAAGGGAATTAAATATGGGTATAGATATTGAATTGATTAATGGAATATACTTCTTTCAGAAAAGTGATAGGCTAATAGAGGTGTTGAAATTAATCAAATAATCGATTCATCGGGATGCCGACATGGACGATGCTGCATCGATGCAGTGGCCCACCATAATGTTGGAGCTAACGGCGGAGAGTTGCTGATTCGGAGGATGCTGATTTTGGACCGGAGAGGACGACAGCGTGTTTCCCTGCTGAAGAGGACTTTGCCGTAGCTGGTGACTGGTTTTCGTGTTTGAGCTGTGTTTCTTGGACTAACAGCTAACTGTAAGTTGGATTTCTGTGCGTTTGCTTCACTGAAGATAACGTCCTGCTGGCTGCTGCACGTCCACACGAGCTACCGTCAGGCCCGCAACTTTTCTTTTCTTTTTCCTCTCGGCTTGTGTGGGTGGGTAGGTGTGTGTTAACACAGTGGTTTAATAGGGTTTGAGTAAGTTTTACATTGAAACTGCTATAAGGAGGAATAATTGTGTGTAGCTGGGAGTGTTATAAGTGGAAACTGATAGAGAAACGGGTAAAGGGGTAGTTGTGTGTAATATCATTTGAAGAAATATTGCAGTTAGCATATTTGAAGGGTGTGATTTGTGTTATGTTTTTTTTTTTTGTTATTCAATCTAACGGCTAAATATTATTTGTACACTTAAGTTATTGTTCAGTAAACAATACCTTTTTTGTTAAAGAGTTGTCTGGGGTCAGTTATTCCAATACAGCACAATAGATTTGCTGGTTAAAAGTAGGGTGGCATATGACTAATCCAGAATAGGTCAACCTTCATGGTAGCTACCTTAAAGAAATGAACCCAAACACTTCATCATTCCAGTCTGAAGTTACTTATTGCAGCTTGGGCATTGCACTTGACAATGCAAGTTTGTCAAGTCAAATATCCTATATGGCTTTAATAGAAAAATGTATTTTGAAGCATTGTGATGCATCAAGATATCGAATGGAAGACCTGATAATCGTAATCCAATCGGGAGATCAGTGAAGATTCACACCTCTATAGGCTAACCGACCTATTATCTTATATTTCAAAGCCTGACTGTATTTTCTAATCCTGTCTGAATGGGCCGTTGAGATTGTGTTACCTGGGGTGGAACCTGTGCACCACATAGCCAAGCCTCTTCAAATGCCCGAACACCTTTGTGATTAAAAGAGTCATTAGACCAGTTTGGCAGTGCAGTCGTCCTTAAGAATATCTGTGGGGACATTTACTTGTACCTGATATTGCTGGAGGCTCACTGTGCTCGAGGACAGAAACGTCTCGTACCCGTCCTGGATGGACAGCGGCAGGTCCCGGTAAAACACCTGCACATTTCCCTGTTCACACAGCCACTCACAGAGGTCACCAATCAGTATTTTATAGATCACATGTGCTATTTAAATATTAATGAATAACACAACGAATGATGTGTAAACCACACCCTGGGGAACAGGTTTTAACTGCTACTCACACACTCCATCAGGTAGAGAGCCTCTTCGGGGAGGAGGAACTGCTTGCCTTTGGCAGAAAAGCCCATCGTCTGCCAAAACTTCCCCTATGTAAAAATAACAAATGCTGTAAGACACAGTATAATTAGTTGACTAGTGATTTATACGATAAGGTGTGATGAGGTGTATGTATTGAAAGATTGTTTCATTTATCGATACAGTACTCACAGCTGGAGACTGAAGCTCCACAATCTGCTCACTTGGAATCCATGTGGCCTTTACTAGGTTTCCTCTACAGTAAAATAAGACAGTATATAATTCACTGCAGCACAACCTGACATCCAACCTACATATAATTAATCATTATTGACAAAGCATATAATTAAATACAAAAAGGAGAATAGACTTTTTCTGGCCACCTAAACATGCACTAGTGCCGTGTCCGTTGCAAATGTGCCTGTTTGGAACGGGACGACTGCTTGGCTGCTTGTAGAATTCTTCAAAACCAAATTGTACCCCAAAATTACTTCCAGAAGGACCCCAAACCACTGCAACTCCACTGTATAGCCTGCTACTGACTTGCAGTGTAGGCTACGTCTACATCAGAGGCAGACATTGTACTACTGTATTTACCTGACAGAGAACGCTGCAGATTTAAAATGTAATCACAAAATATCACAATGACAATGTGGAGCAATCAGACATTAGCGTCCTGGACTCATGGCAGTGCGCTACCCACCTGGCCCGTTATGAGAGCTAATCAGCACATCTGCATTCATCAACCACCAGAATCGGACCGTTTGACACACAGAGAGAGAAAGAGAGAGAGGGCGAGAGGGGGAGAGGGAGAGAGAGAGGGAGAGAGAGAGAGAGAGAAAGACGTTGTCTCGTGTCGTTTGATCGTTAACATTGTGCTACTTTGCACATTTTTGTGGGCCTGAGGTGTATATCAGATTTTAGCTGCCAAAGCTCGGCTGCTCGGCTGCTCTCTCTCTCTCTCTCTCTCTCTCTCTCTCTCTCTCTCTCTCTCTCTCTCTCTCTCTCTCTGGTCCTGCTCACTCCTGCAGTGAGCAGAGGGGGAGTGGCCAGCGGCTAGAGCGGCAAAAGCCAATGTGTGCTTCTTTTACCGACGATATATTTTGCATTTCTTATCCAAACACCGTCAAACTGCACTTGGACGTGCCCGCAGCAAGACACCTGTCAAGTTTGAAATCCATCGGACTAACGGTTTGAGAGATATGCGCTTAACACCCACACAGACAGAAAGACCTTCCTGCAATGTATATAGGTGTTGATTAATGGAGCATTAAATATTTCCTACCCTTCAGCTTCTACTTTCAATTCATTTTACTGAATTAAAACTTGCAGAGCTGTGAAAGTTGCTTGACTCGTCAATCCATCACTTTGCACATTTATTCACCTATACTTTTTGCAGAGCAATGAGTGCTTTAAAAAAAACTTATTGTTGATGCATTCAAAGACATTCAGAAACCCAAGCTTTCAGAGTTGTTTGCCAAACGGAAAACCATTTTATATTAGAACTGTAACCCCCTTGTTTGTTTTTTGTTTTTTTTACAACATTTATGATTGCTTATTGTCTGTCTTTCACAGTCGATGACAACAGAGCTCATGGATGTTACTCCTGGATGGATAGATGCTACGCCCATGCTACTCACAGCTTCTCCACTCTCTCCTCGGATATGAGGCTCCAGTGCTCATTCAAACTCTGCTCAAGCCGCTGTCTTTGCTCGTCTGAGTCATTGGGGAAGAAGTCCTTCTGTCCTCTGACTGGGATCTTGTGACTCCTGGACCGGGCTGCAAACAGTTCAGATGGACTGGAATTTAAAGAAAGAAAATAACGTTCAGCTTCTGACATTTGATGTCTTTTTATTAGGAATTGACCGATACTGGTATTTCAAGGCCGATACTGATACCGATTATTAGTAGTTAATGAAACCAATAACCTATATCTGGAAAAACGAAATTCCAATTAAGTTTGGAATGTTACAAACTCCAACAAAAAACTTAAAATTTAAATTTTTTTAAGCAATTATTTATTAAATTAGAAACTTTCAACATAATACACAGTAAAAGATAGTCAGATAGAGTTGTGGGCGGGACATTAAATCAGACTCAGTGGTGAGTGAAACAGAAGCAGAGCGACAGACACAGAGCTGTAGCCGAGCCAAAGTAGCGCACTTACAGATACAGATACATATACAGATACAGATAATCTGCAGACTGCCCGGGCCAATAATCGGTCTATCCCTACTTTTATCACTTGATAAAGGCAAAACATATAAACATAAACTGAAAAGCTTGGATCAAAATATTGTTTTTAATAACATTTCTTAAAAGTTGATGCAGAAGTGGTCACTCTTACAGTTTTAAAAGACACAAGCCTTTCTCTCTTTAGCAAAGAATCTACTAACATCGGTCTCTGGACTTTTTAAAGAGACCTGTAAATACACTATTACAAAATCAGAATCTACTAAAGATGAAAACATTGTTTTTCTAAAACCTTCCACGAGACTTACATCCTTTAATACTTGCTATATTTTCAAGGCTGAGTTTGTAATTGTCAAAAAAAAGTCTCATCACGGATATTACATGTTATTTTAGTGCATTCAGCAATGTGCTTAGCATTTATAATTCTTATGGAAACCAAAATAACCAGTTTCATTAAAGGAACACGCCGACTTATTGGGACTTTAGCTTATTCACCGTTTCCCCCAGACTTAGATAAGTCCATACATACCCTTCTCATCTCCGTGCGTACATACTGGGAACTATTCTCAGAAGGCGAAGCACTGCTACTTGGGCGGAGTGATTAGCGCAAACTCTCTGCTCCTCAACACGGGGCTTCTCAGGTGCTGCGAGCAAATCACTCCGCCCAAGTAGCACTGCTTCACCTTCTGAGAATATAGTTCCCAGTATGTATACAGTTAGAAGATGGCTGTGTCTCATGTGACCTTGTTATTTGTACAGACAGAGTTACGACACGCACGGAGATGAGAAGGGTATGTATGGACTTATCTAACTCTGGGGGTTACGGTGAATAAGCTCAAGTCCCAATAAGTCGGCGTGTTCCTTTAACATCTTACTCCGTAGCACTGTGGAGGTATGGCAATGGGAGACTACTAGATCATGAATACAGGATGGTTTGTTGCATGCTCTACTGACAACTCTGTGGTATATTTATTTCTAATATAACAAAGTATGGTGTGTTTCCACTGTCATCATGAGTCATACTGTATGCTCATGACATGACTCACACTCATGAGACCTGGCCCAGACATGTTATTCAACAGTGGTGAAGGAAGTATTTTTAGATTAATAGTTTGGTCTATAAAATTTAAGAAAAATAACAAATTCCATCCCAGTTTCTTAAAGTCAAAGGTGATGTCTGTATTGTCTTTAAGGTGATTGTCTCTATTTTTGTCAAACCCAAACTTTAGTTTAATGTGATATAAAACAAAGAAAAACAGAACATTTCCATATTTGAGAGGCTGAAAACATGTTTTCATGACAAATCACTCGATTATTTTTCGGTCTACCCTACTACTTACAACTTGACTGTTTTTTTTACATCATATGCTTGTATTTCTATTCCTTTCTACAGCTACGGCATGGATATTTCAATGTAGTTATTTATAATTCGCATGCTGTTGTCTATATAAACGTAACGTTACATTAAAATCTTTGCCAGTTTATTATTATGTTTCTACAGTATGTCTTTACCATTATTATTTTATCTTTGTTTCCCTCTGTACTCAGGTCTCACTTTGTAAAATTAGATCTCTATCTCAATGCGACTTGCTGATTAAATAAAGTGTAACGTTAACTTAATAGCCTATATTTTACTGCAGGAATGTTAACGTTAATGTTACTTGTAAGTTACAGAGGATTTTTACAGTGTGGTAAAGTTATTAGTACTTTTTGCGGAGTTGAATATACTTCCTCTGTACACAACCGAGAATAACCATAATAATTCAAAAACATATCAAGGTAACGTAATGTCCACACAGACTCACAGGTTCTACCACCAATACGCTAGCTAAGCTTACGTTAATGTTAGCTAACAAACCGTCCCACCACAGGACAACAGTTAATATAATAAATATTTGACACACAGTCTCTGAGCGAGGAAATATCTAAAATGTATAATCCCCTGTCGATGACTTTGCTTATATTTCCCATAACAGACAGCTACGCACCTTAATATTTCACTGTAGAACTGCAATTCGTCTGTCTTGTTTAGGTCCGCCATGTTTACCACATGGCTGCAGTGCAGATTTCCTCTGGGTCCTGACGCCCGTCAGGTTCCAGAGGGTCAGTAATTACACGTAGTTACTTTGCGGAACAGAGGGCGCTGAATCCGTTCACTTAATACATCCATGGTTGAAGCACACATCTTTTTTGACATTGTTTTCAAGGAATAAACACAACGTTAATTCAACCATAACATCATGTTTATAATTCACTGATGTGTTTATTTCATCAGACCTTTTAAGAGGACTTGGAATTATGAGATACACACTTGTGTTTTTATATAAGGGACTGTTCGTTATTTAATTAAGGGGCCACCGGAGGAGTTTTGTGGCCTCTAACCTAAAAAGACTTGACCCTGCCATCGCCAGTAATAATTTTTCCATGATCCTCCAACATGATAGGAAAGAGAGGCACAACGCTCCCCTTGCGTGCAAGTTTGCACTTAGCAAAGACATACAGATGCCATTTGATTTTTGCTGCCATGTAACCTCTGCATTCTTATCTTACACATCACACTCCTCTGTTATGGTGTGGTGGCCATTTCAATAGATTTACTCACTAACATTGTTGTGGAAACACAATAAGCATGGAAACTAAATGCACACTTCATGCATTACTGCATTACTTCAAATACTAAGTTACTCCTCTAGTAAACTAGTATTCACATGAAATAAAACAATAAAATATTGAGACCATTCAGCAAAGGACAATGGGAAATAACAATTCAACACTGGTTGCTATGGACTTGTCACTAGGCTTCGTCATTGTATATTTTAGCACACCGGTAAAGGTGCCGAAGCTGAACATTATATTCCAAATCATTTATGTTTATTTTTAAAGCAGATTTTAAATTACATTGTAACAATTTAACAATTCGCCCTTATGAAATCCAATCGCGGCACGGCTGTTTTGGAACGCAATAGACAGACGCTTAAATTCAACTAAAATGTAACGGTGAACAATCAGTGTTGGACCTACAGTCTGTTGAGATGCCTCTCCAAACTCACCATAAAACGTTAAGACACGTTAAGAAAAAAGATCCGTATTTTGCCGTAATCCAATGACACGGAAAAAAAAAGTAATCCACAGCGATCAGTAGATCCACAAAAAGGGTCACAGTGTATCCAGCAAGGCCTATAGAGCGTCACATTCACCAGCCAGCTCCAAACAGGTGAACGAGGCCTCTCCACTTCGCCATTTAAACAAAGTGTAATAAACGTATAAAAGTCCAAATCTACACAAATCCCACAATTAGTAAGCTGACATCACACATGGCATTTAGGAAACCCAAAATTTGCCCAAATTTAGGTTGGCACAGCAAGATGTCCAGATTGCAACAGTAGGCTAAGTTTCGTTTTTTGTGTCCTGCTGCTCCCATCGTCAGCCAGGTAATATTTGTTTTACTAAAGCAGTATATGAAATCTGATGTATTACCTACCACCATTTAGTTGTTTTGTGTTATTTAAAATATTTATAAAATATCTGGTCATGCCAGACGTTATTATTCCACTCATTTTTTAAACAATGCAATTACCCATTTGAGCCACCAGGGGGGCAAACTCCGCGTATGCGGTCAGACCCATCTGCTAGGGGGCAGAGACTGAGAGTTACATGGATAAATATGCACCAAACAAGCCTTCCTTTTGTTTTTATCTGTGATTTAATAAAAATAATGTGATCACTTTTGATGAATGTTTTTTTCGATTTAGTTTAGCGATGTGGGGATGACAAAATCTGAAACACATGGCAAATGGATATAGATAAGACTCTGGTAACATATTAGGTGAATGTGCTCATTACAGGTTGAGAATGCAGTTACTACCGGGAAGCCAGGGCTTGCATGTACAGATGAGCAGTGCAGGTGGAATGCAGGGACAGTCGGGAACCTTGAGCTGAAACGACTGAGGGACATAAACTTCAGCCACCACAGGGCAGGGGATGAATTTAGCATTAGGGTGTCAGGTGCTCAGCCACTACCAAACACCCCACAATATATGTCCCATGCAGAATTTATAAATAATGTAGACAAAGACCCAACAAAGCCACTTTTCCTGTTAAAAAACAGTCTATTGGGCAAGTGTTACAGTGTAAAACCAGTAGTGCAACCCTGTAGCCTTGCAAATACTGCAGTAGGTGCAAGATTTTTAAGACCCCATCAAACCCATGTCGGTTCTGATCTCACATGTGAGACATGTAAAAGTTTCTATGAGTTGTATGTTCAAGTGAGCAGTGCACAGGCTTCTACTTTAGAACCTGAAACAAGGGAGCAGAGTTCTTCCGATTTGTGGCACAATGCAAGAAAATGGAGAATAACTGCAAGTTCAGCTAAAAAGGTTCCTTCTAGAGCATCCACTAATCCTGATAAGTTCATGGCAGAGCACCTCTACCCCTCCTTTCGTGGCAACTATGCCACAAATTATGGTAAGGAGAATGAGGTGGTTGCTGGTAATGCACTTCGAGAGCAAGGCATGAGTATTACACATAGGGGCATTGTGGTTAGTGTCACAGAGCCAGGGTGTCAGCCAGCCCAGATGGGGCAATTGACTCATCTGTCCTACTCGAAATAAAATGTCCCGTCCCAAGTAAACTCCATTCTACCCTCTTGGATCAACTTGACCATAACTGCAGTGATATCAAGCTAGTAGATGAAGTATCACAACTTCAGAAAACAGGTAGCCGAGGATATTACATGCAGGTACAATTAGGCATGTTTTGTTTATGCATTGTTGTACATAAGTGAATATTGACAAATACAGAATGTTGTTTATGTAAAATTGTATGCAAATCTGTTCAAATCTATTGTACACAAAGAATAACAACAAATGTCATACAAAGTAAATATAAACAATAAAAAATTAAAAAAGGCAGCGAGTGTCAATATGAAATATACAGGAGCAATTTATGTAGATTGTGTGTGTGTGTGTGTGTGTGTGTGTGTGTGTGTGTGTGTGTGTGTGTGCGCGCGCGTGCGCAGATGCGACTACAACATCAGAACATCACCGTTGTCACTTATCACTCACGGATGAGATCACCCTGTGACAGTTTCTCAGATACAGAACCCAAATGCAGACCAGGGGTCCGTTTCAGAAAGCAGGTTTAGTGAAAACTCTAAGTTTGTTAACCCTGAGATGAGGGAAACTCTGGGTTTTCTGTTTCAGAAAGAGAGGTAACTTACCCTCAGAGTCAGTTACTATGGTAACTGAGTCTGTGAACCTAACCTGGTGGGGAGCAGGTTTTCTTCAATTAACATCGAGTTTCTCTCAGTACAGCGCTCTTTCATTTCCTCATTCATTCAGTCTGTATCAGGCGCATTTTAGCGCAGTTTGTTACTGTACCTGCATGAATAAAAAAACAGGGTTGGTTTAATAACCATGTTACTATAAAACGACTAATATGACTAAGACTATGAAACTTTTTTTTTCTCAAAACATGGCATTTCCTTTTGTCGATGATCCCGTTGACGAAGAAGCTGTATTACTTCGCAGGGTGTTGAGATGATATTGAGGCCCCGACTATAGATGCATTTTGATTTCCAGATAACTACCTATTTGAGCGGTATCGTTTTTCTTCCCAGTCTATCAGTTATGTAGCTTACATAACCTTATCGTCCTCATATCACTAGCGTCACCCATCGTGGACATGCTCTACATCCCATTTGTGTCGCATTACATTCTTTTTGCAACCGCAGTTTTCTTTACAACATTGGTGATGCGGAGCATATTGGTAAAGCCACTGTATGCAGAGCCGTCAGAAGAGTGACTCGCTCTGAAACGTTTTTTAAACGTTTTTGTAGTGTTCCCTGGACACAAACCAGTAAGAGCCATTCAAAAGGAGTTCCACAGTATTGCAAGTGAATGATGTAAACCCTTTGAAATAAAAGATAATGAATTATAATTCTGTTAATGATGGTGCTGCAGCCTCAGAATGGAATTAGTAGGCCTAGGACTTTATCGCCCGCAGTATTGCACCTAAACGAAATAGATTATAGGTTCAATACCATTTCACCAGTAATATTATACTTATGATTAAATATGATATTAATACACTATATTGGAATATATGCATTTACTCTAGCAGCAATTTAAAAAGCAAGCAAAAAAAAAGGAATAGGAATCAGTTTAGCAACAAACAAAAGCAACAGAGCAGCAAAGCTAACTGACAAAAGGATTAAGCTGACACGCAAGCACAACATACTGGTTAGGCTAACGAGCAGGGAATGGATGTCAGGTCACAGCTTATATGGTGTAGAGATGATGATCCCAGGTCGCCGACCAGACCTTGTCCCCCACAGCATAAGAGGGTGCAGGAGTACGGTGACGGTTGGCTTGGAGCTGATACCGGTCGGAAATCCTCAGGAGGGCTCCGATGGCAATGCAGAAGGCCTTCCAAACAGCAGAGGTGAACTGGGGACCACGGTCGGATACGATGTCTCTGGGAACTTCCTTGACAAGGATCGCCGCAGTCTCAGTGGCAGAAGGAAGCTTAGGGAGGAGCAGAAAGTGTGCAAACTTGCTGAATCTGTCAACCACAGTTAGAATAACCATGTTTCCCTCAGATGGGGGCAAACCAGTCACAAAGCCAGGTGGGACCAGGGCCGCCGGGGAACAGGTAGGGGATGAAGCAATCCTGAACTGGGTCGATTGGTTCCCACCTTGCCCTCGTTGCCTGGCAACAGGAACAGGTTACGTTCAGGAAAGTCAGGCAGGAAAACAGACTCAAGGAAGAGGGTTCATGACACACCCCTTAAATTGGCGAGGGCCACACAGATTCTGAGGATTTTTTTCAATTGTGGGGGTCATGCACACACATCACAGTGATAGTCATCACATGACAGTGTAAGTGAAGAAATAAATAGAGACAACAAAACGGAACGAATCAGAGAAGCGAAAGAAAAGTTGTGTCCTGTTCTCTTTATTTATATATTTTAATAACTTGTCCTGTTCTGGAGACATGGTCTTTATTTATTTATTTATTTATTTATTTATTCATTCATTCATGTTGGACCACTCCAATATGACTGTCAGTTGAAATAAACCTTGTGTTG
Organism: Sander vitreus; assembly: GCF_031162955.1. Classification (NCBI taxonomy): domain Eukaryota; kingdom Metazoa; phylum Chordata; class Actinopteri; order Perciformes; family Percidae; genus Sander; species Sander vitreus. Next base: position 8,228,971 of record NC_135869.1, on the reverse strand, counting down.
TAAGAAAACTTGCCTAATTTGTTAGAATCTATTTTGATGCATAACTTTTGTAACTTGTAACTTTACATATGTTTAAAACTATCAAAATTAATATATCACAATTTTCATAATCAATATCGCAATATCACATTTTGTCAACATCGTGCAACCCTATTTAAAGCATCAACTAAAAAAGTGCAATAATCATGTTAGGTTTGGTCAATATTGAGATCACAATTATTTATTGACTTTGGAAACACCTTACATTGAGTCTTTTAAACACTGGATTTCTTGAACTTTAAATATAATTCAACTGAAAAACTAATTTAAAATGTTTGTAAATAAAAATATATACATTTAAATAAATAATACAAACAAAATTGGACCCAAATTAATGTGTTGTGATGTTAGTGCACTTCCACAACCTACTGAAAACTCCTAAAATATATTTTGAATATATAAAAATAATAAATACAATATATCAACATTAGACCACAATAAATTAGTCATTTAATCTTGGTTTCATTATTGTTGGAAGCCAAAATCATAATTAAGAAAAATTCAATTTGATTAATCGCCCAGCCCTAATAATAATATTGTAATATATTCCACCACAACAGAATTGTCATCATATGCTTTTTATTGGACTGAGTGTAAGAAATGAGTTTACATCTTCATTACATCAGAGCACAGACCTGCATTTTGATCAACAAGTCATCTTCATATATTCTATGTCATACAGGTGTAATGTGGATGTGCAGAGCTTTATATTGCTTTATTTGAAATTCTGAAATGATTCCAGCATGTCGTGTGTGTGTGTGAGCCTTAAAGCTAATGCTGAGTACTAACAACCACCACCTCCCCGTTAATTTTAAGCTCTGTGGTTTCCCAGTTGAAAACATTTCCTCTTGGTACTCTCTTCCCAGAGAACATGTCTTGGATCATGCGGTCTGAGAGGACGGAGTCCCACAAATTAATATCACTGATCTCCCCAACAAAACTCTGCTTGGCATCAAATGCACCCGAGTAACTATCCAGATCTTGTCCGATGATAACCTTGCCTCCGGGTTTGACTGTGTGACCCTTCTTGAAAATTTTGGTCAAGCTTTTCCTCCCATCCATGAAGAGAGCGGCCGCACCTGAGCTGGAATCCCAGGTGACACACAGGTGGGTCTGCAGGGCGCCGATCTCAGGGACTCGGAAAAATACAGGTTCATCCACCAGGTAAAAGGACAATCTAAACACACATATTCATAACAGTACAGAGGGTTTAACAATGCAACATTCAAATAACACACAGTTATTGTACTGTATTACCTTAATTGTGTGATCATATAAAACTATTTTTAATGTAATAACCCATGAATACATGTCAAAATTATTGGTAGCAGTAGTAATATTGTTGTTATGAGTATTAGCTAATTTTATTTCAGTTGTTTCATTTGTAGTAGCAGTAGTATTGTAAGCAAAAGTAGATTATTCTTTGTAGTATCAGTACTTGTTGTAGTAGTAGCTGTAGTAGCAGAAGTATTGGAAGTAGCAGTTGTAGTACTTGCTAGTAGTAGAATAGTCTTTATTGTCGTGGTACATGTATAACGAAATTGGATACAGTCCTATCATTAAAAAAACATCTGAAAAAAAAGTGCAAAGCAGGTGAAAAAAAATAAAAATATAAAAGAGCCTTTAAAAGTCGCTATAAAAATATATCAAAGAGGTAGTTTTAAAAAAAGATCCATCCTTAAAAGGTAGCATTAAGTGCAGGTATGGCTTTTGGAAAAGGATGTTCTGATTCAGTTGTTTTTATAACATAATAGTCCTGAAACGTCTGCATGAGGGCAGTAGTTTAAACAGGGTGACCAGGGGTCAGGCGGATCTTTAAGTATGCTCTGGGCTTTTTTGAGGCAGCGGAAGTATAAGTACTGGTATTAGTAACGTTGTTAGTAGTCCTTACTAGTAGTGACTAGAAGCAGTAGTAGTGGTAGCATATTGTTCTACTAGTACTTTAAGTAGATAGTAAAACTTGTATTGTTGTAACTGTAATGTTCCACCAAAACAAGTTCCTTCCAGAGGCTATTTTGCAGCTGCACCAGGACTCCCTGCAGTGCTTGCTTACCGCACAGAGCTCCTGCAAAATAACCTCAGGAAGGAACTTGTTTTGGTGGAACATGTGTACGTTCAAAGGTTGTTTTAGTCGTGCAACAGAAAACTCAGATTGAAGACTCTTCAGTTCAAGTTTGACCCACTCCCCTGTCCCTTGAATTATTTATTAAAGGACACTTTATGTTTATAAATTGTATTGGATATCTTGCCTCTAAGTCCCCTGGGTTGCCACAGTCTGTAGTAGAATTGATAGATCACTAAATACTGTCAAATGTTACATTCAGAATATCGGCGTTTAGTTGTGTCTACCTGCCGTCCAGCTCACACCACACATTCAGCTCGTCATAGTCTTTGGTCCGGTACGCAAACAGGACGATGTCGCGCCTACCGGTGAGCTCTGTAGCCACGCGCATGCACAGAGTGAAAGCCCTCAGGTTCAGGGGCTTCAGAGGGACCATCTCCACATAACTGGTACTCGTCTCCGAGGGGAACACCAAGGTCTTAATGCTCTCACTCTCTGAGAGAAGAAAAACAAAAACATACAAGATATATTAGATGTGTTTATGTTCAAAATATATGTGCAATATATGTATAATTCAGAAAAGGGTGGTTTTAGTCTATTTTTTTTTGGGGGATTTTTTTTTGTCTCATTCCTTCTGTGTAAAAGCAACACAACTAAAGCCTAATTTGTATGCATCTTTATTGTCTGTACTGTACTGTATTGTCTCCTTAGGATTTTATTCTTATGCACCTCATCTACTAGCAGCAGAGTTTCTGTCCAGCTACCGTTTAGCACTTTCTCGATTCATCAATCGTTTTGTCTAGAATACAGAAAAAATGAAGTTTCCAGACCCTATGGTCATGTCTTAAAATATCTTGTTTTATCCAACTAAAAGTCCAAAAACCCCCAAATATTCAGTTATTACTACTACTACTACTACTACTATAGAAAAACTGTCAAACAGGAAAAAAAATTGCATTTCAATTGGAAAGACAGATTTTTTTTAAAACCATTTTTAAACCATTTATTTTCTCTTCATCAACCTCTTGATTAATGGACTAATCGTTTTTATTCTAGTTAAATTTTCAGACCAGTGCCCCTAAATTAAAAACGAAACATGAAATGTATACTTTTTATTTATGCACAGGTATGCACATGAAGACACAAGGGAAAAGAAAGATATACAATTACCGGCCAACATCGTGGAGACGGCAACAAGGAACAGGACGGCGTAAAGTCTCATTTTGTCTGAGCAAACCTGCAGAAAAAAAGACTTTACTCTTTAACTCATTCCACACATAATGCTATTTTAAAGTGCTCATATTATGCTTTTTGGCTTTTTCCCTTTCCTTTATTATGTTATATATCTTTTTTGTGCATGTAATCGGTTTACAAAGTGTAAAAGCCCAAAGTCCACCCCAAAGGCACTTACCATCTCCAACAGAAAACACAGCTCTATTGTAGTCCAGCCTTTACTTCCGTGACGAACATGCGTCACTTTGTAACACGTGTTATATGTTATGGTTTTGGTGTTTTGTCTTGTCTTATCGTAGTCTGTTTTCCTGTCATTTTTGTAGCCTGGTTTTCTGTCATGTCTTGTTTCCTCTGTTGTGTGATTATCGGTCTTGTTTTATGTTCTGTTTCCTGTTTTATTTTGATAGTCTGTTCTCTGTCTTGTCTAGTTTTACTCCCTGTGTTTTCCCGCTCTTGTGATTGCCTGATGTTTCCCAGCCCTTGTGTCACCTGTCTCTTGTTTCCTCGTTACCCTCTGTATTTAGTCTTTGTGTTCCCCTTGTCCTGTGTCAGATCATTGTATGTTGTTTGGAGTGTCTGTGTGTCATCTACCCTGTTGGTCTCGGTGTTCCTGATGTTTTGCCTGTTCCTGTTTTGATTCTGCCTGTTCCTGTTTTTGTTGGAAGTTATGCTGATAACATATAGCATTCCAATTACGCCCTTTAACAGTACTCTGTACATTACAGAAACGTATACAGAACATATTACAACACGTACAATGTCTCTGCACGTCTACTAAGTGCCGCTCTTTCATCCACAATGTTGCGGTTAGCATTGCTAAAGGCTAGTGTGGCTAGCTTACTCTTCGTCATATAATTAACTTCATTACTTCACAATGTGCGAATATGCTGTGTTAAAACACTGTCCTCAGCCCATATACACATTCACATAACACTGTTAACCAATAACACATATTATAGGAGACTCATACCTGAAAAGGGGAGTAGTTGAATGAAAGTTGCACGGACACTAATGAGAAAGCGACGTGCACCGCAATTTATACTATGGTCTGGGTGAATACTAGATTGTGATTGGCTTCAGGGTGTCCATAAAAAAAGTGATGTAGGATATTTACTAAAGGACTTCCAGTGAAACTGACTGTTTACTGTTCTAAATGATTGACTTCGGGGGAAGCAATGATGAAAAATAAGATCTCACAAAAGTACTGTACTGTAACTGCTGCAACTGACAATAACAACTTTAACCTACCTACCATTACAATTACTCAATATGAACCCTCAACTGCTGTTACTCAACTGCTTGATCTGACTTACCGGTAGGCTACTGATAACATGACATGTGGAAGGTAATAGTAATTACTGCTGTATGTCTGTTCATCTCTTACCTCCTACAGTTTTACTTGCATTTAAATAAAATAAAAAAAGCTGTGGTAGATAAAAATTGTGCATGAGTCAAACACAAAAAAAGGTCAAATGTATCAGATTGAGAAATACAAGTTGGCTAAGTTCCGTTGAAATGTATCTCACTGTAATAACTAGTTCAGTCAGAATTATAACATAATGATTATTAGTGCAGGGGAACAGTGTCATGCAGTTTAAAAAGGGCTCGCCCAACAACACAAATCCGGGTTCAATGTTCCATGTTCAGTTGAACGCAACTGGATCCTGTTTTTGTAACTGCACGAACAACTTCTAGTCCGTCTAAGCACCTGTTTGGAGGGAGTTCACATGAAGCTCCAATGTATTTATTTTATTGCAGTTTTATTGAGTTGAACCCGGATTTGTGTTGTTGGGCGAGCCCTTTTTAAACTGCATGACACTGTTCCCCTGCACTAATAATCATTATGTTATAATTCTGACTGAACTAGTTATTACAGTAAGTGAGATACATTTCAACGGAACTTAGCCAACTTGTATTTCTCAATCTGATACATTTGACCTTTTTTTGTGTTTGACTCATGCACAATTTTTATCTACCACAGCTTTTTTTATTTTATTTAAATGCAAGTAAAACTGTAGGAGGTAAGAGATGAACAGACATACAGCAGTAATTACTATTACCTTCCACATGTCATGTTATCAGTAGCCTACCGGTAAGTCAGATCAAGCAGTTGAGTAACAGCAGTTGAGGGTTCATATTGAGTAATTGTAATGGTAGGTAGGTTAAAGTTGTTATTGTCAGTTGCAGCAGTTACAGTACAGTACTTTTGTGAGATCTTATTTTTCATCATTGCTTCCCCCGAAGTCAATCATTTAGAACAGTAAACAGTCAGTTTCACTGGAAGTCCTTTAGTAAATATCCTACATCACTTTTTTTATGGACACCCTGAAGCCAATCACAATCTAGTATTCACCCAGACCATAGTATAAATTGCGGTGCACGTCGCTTTCTCATTACACTTTCTGAGGAAAGTTTGTGTCCGTGCAACTTTCATTCAACTACTCCCCTTTTCAGGTATGAGTCTCCTATAATATGTGTTATTGGTTAACAGTGTTATGTGAATGTGTATATGGGCTGAGGACAGTGTTTTAACACAGCATATTCGCACATTGTGAAGTAATGAAGTTAATTATATGACGAAGAGTAAGCTAGCCACACTAGCCTTTAGCAATGCTAACCGCAACATTGTGGATGAAAGAGCGGCACTTAGTAGACGTGCAGAGACATTGTACGTGTTGTAATATGTTCTGTATACGTTTCTGTAATGTACAGAGTACTGTTAAAGGGCGTAATTGGAATGCTATATGTTATCAGCATAACTTCCAACAAAAACAGGAACAGGCAGAATCAAAACAGGAACAGGCAAAACATCAGGAACACCGAGACCAACAGGGTAGATGACACACAGACACTCCAAACAACATACAATGATCTGACACAGGACAAGGGGAACACAAAGACTAAATACAGAGGGTAACGAGGAAACAAGAGACAGGTGACACAAGGGCGGAAGCATCAGGCACACACAGGGAGTAAAACTAGACAAGACAGAGAACAGACTATCAAAATAAAACAGGAAACAGAACATAAAACAAGACCGATAATCACACAACAGAGGAAACAAGACATGACAGAAAACCAGGCTACAAAAATGACAGGAAAACAGACTACGATAAGACAAGACAAAACACCAAAACCATAACATATAACACGTGTTACAAAGTGACGCATGTTCGTCACGGAAGTAAAGGCTGGACTACAATAGAGCTGTGTTTTCTGTTGGAGATGGTAAGTGCCTTTGGGGTGGACTTTGGGCTTTTACACTTTGTAAACCGATTACATGCACAAAAAAGATATATAACATAATAAAGGAAAGGGAAAAAGCCAAAAAGCATAATATGAGCACTTTAAAATAGCATTATGTGTGGAATGAGTTAAAGAGTAAAGTCTTTTTTTCTGCAGGTTTGCTCAGACAAAATGAGACTTTACGCCGTCCTGTTCCTTGTTGCCGTCTCCACGATGTTGGCCGGTAATTGTATATCTTTCTTTTCCCTTGTGTCTTCATGTGCATACCTGTGCATAAATAAAAAGTATACATTTCATGTTTCGTTTTTAATTTAGGGGCACTGGTCTGAAAATTTAACTAGAATAAAAACGATTAGTCCATTAATCAAGAGGTTGATGAAGAGAAAATAAATGGTTTTTAAAAAAATCTGTCTTTCCAATTGAAATGCAATTTTTTTCCTGTTTGACAGTTTTCTATAGTAGTAGTAGTAGTAATAACTGAATATTTGGGGGTTTTGGACTTTTAGTTGTATAAAACAAGATATTTTAAGACATGACCATAGGGTCTGGAAACTTCATTTTTTCTGTATTCTAGACAAAACGATTGATGAATCGAGAAAGTGCTAAACGGTAGCTGGACAGAAACTCTGCTGCTAGTAGATGAGGTGCATAAGAATAAAATCCTAAGGAGACAATACAGTACAGTACAGACAATAAAGATGCATACAAATTAGGCTTTAGTTGTGTTGCTTTTACACAGAAGGAATGAGACAAAAAAAAAACATCCTAAAAAAAAAAAAAAATAGAAATAGACTAAAACCACCCTTTTCTGAATTATACATATATTGCACATATATTTTGAACATAAACACATCTAATATATCTTGTATGTTTTTGTTTTTCTTCTCTCAGAGAGTGAGAGCATTAAGACCTTGGTGTTCCCCTCGGAGACGAGTACCAGTTATGTGGAGATGGTCCCTCTGAAGCCCCTGAACCTGAGGGCTTTCACTCTGTGCATGCGCGTGGCTACAGAGCTCACCGGTAGGCGCGACATCGTCCTGTTTGCGTACCGGACCAAAGACTATGACGAGCTGAATGTGTGGTGTGAGCAGGTAGACACAACTAAACGCCGATATTCTGAATGTAACATTTGACAGTATTTAGTGATCTATCAATTCTACTACAGACTGTGGCAACCCAGGGGACTTAGAGGCAAGATATCCAATACAATTTATAAACATAAAGTGTCCTTTAATAAATAATTCAAGGGACAGGGGAGTGGGTCAAACTTGAACTGAAGAGTCTTCAATCTGAGTTTTCTGTTGCACGACTAAAACAACCTTTGAACGTACACATGTTCCACCAAAACAAGTTCCTTCCTGAGGCTATTTTGCAGGAGCTCTGTGCGGTAAGCAAGCACTGCAGGGAGTCCTGGTGCAGCTGCAAAATAGCCTCTGGAAGGAACTTGTTTTGGTGGAACATTACAGTTACAACAATACAAGTTTTACTATCTACTTAAAGTACTAGTAGAACAATATGCTACCACTACTACTGCTTCTAGTCACTACTAGTAAGGACTACTAACAACGTTACTAATACCAGTACTTATACTTCCGCTGCCTCAAAAAAGCCCAGAGCATACTTAAAGATCCGCCTGACCCCTGGTCACCCTGTTTAAACTACTGCCCTCATGCAGACGTTTCAGGACTATTATGTTATAAAAACAACTGAATCAGAACATCCTTTTCCAAAAGCCATACCTGCACTTAATGCTACCTTTTAAGGATGGATCTTTTTTTAAAACTACCTCTTTGATATATTTTTATAGCGACTTTTAAAGGCTCTTTTATATTTATTTTTTTTCACCTGCTTTGCACTTTTTTCAGATGTTTTTTAATGATAGGACTGTATCCAATTTCGTTATACATGTACCACGACAATAAAGACTATTCTACTACTAGCAAGTACTACAACTGCTACTTCCAATACTTCTGCTACTACAGCTACTACTACAACAAGTACTGATACTACAAAGAATAATCTACTTTTGCTTACAATACTACTGCTACTACAAATGAAACAACTGAAATAAAATTAGCTAATACTCATAACAACAATATTACTACTGCTACCAATAATTTTGACATGTATTCATGGGTTATTACATTAAAAATAGTTTTATATGATCACACAATTAAGGTAATACAGTACAATAACTGTGTGTTATTTGAATGTTGCATTGTTAAACCCTCTGTACTGTTATGAATATGTGTGTTTAGATTGTCCTTTTACCTGGTGGATGAACCTGTATTTTTCCGAGTCCCTGAGATCGGCGCCCTGCAGACCCACCTGTGTGTCACCTGGGATTCCAGCTCAGGTGCGGCCGCTCTCTTCATGGATGGGAGGAAAAGCTTGACCAAAATTTTCAAGAAGGGTCACACAGTCAAACCCGGAGGCAAGGTTATCATCGGACAAGATCTGGATAGTTACTCGGGTGCATTTGATGCCAAGCAGAGTTTTGTTGGGGAGATCAGTGATATTAATTTGTGGGACTCCGTCCTCTCAGACCGCATGATCCAAGACATGTTCTCTGGGAAGAGAGTACCAAGAGGAAATGTTTTCAACTGGGAAACCACAGAGCTTAAAATTAACGGGGAGGTGGTGGTTGTTAGTACTCAGCATTAGCTTTAAGGCTCACACACACACACGACATGCTGGAATCATTTCAGAATTTCAAATAAAGCAATATAAAGCTCTGCACATCCACATTACACCTGTATGACATAGAATATATGAAGATGACTTGTTGATCAAAATGCAGGTCTGTGCTCTGATGTAATGAAGATGTAAACTCATTTCTTACACTCAGTCCAATAAAAAGCATATGATGACAATTCTGTTGTGGTGGAATATATTACAATATTATTATTAGGGCTGGGCGATTAATCAAATTGAATTTTTCTTAATTATGATTTTGGCTTCCAACAATAATGAAACCAAGATTAAACGATTATTGTGCTGCATGGAATATGTTGAATATAGTTTACCAAAATGTTGAATATATGTTTAAGAGTTTTCAGTAGGTTGTGGCAGTACACTTCAACATATTTGTTCTAATTTATTGTGGTCTAATGTTGATATGATATTCATCATTTGGATATATTAAAAATAAAAATATATTTTAGGAGTTTTCAGTAGGTTGTGGAAGTGCACTAACATCACAACACAAAACTTTATACAAAATCATAACTGCTTCTCAAGACATAGTAAGGTCAGACAAGTAGAGTCGTCTAAATATTCATTATATACCATATGGCAACTTGGATGTCGTGACAAACGATAAATAACAGTGTGGCAGTACAGTATGATAACTTGATGGACTTTAGCGCTCTCTTGTGGACTTTTAAGATATTATCTCCAACAGGAGAGCAGTTGTTTGTAGAAGTTGCGCGCGCACACACAAACACACACACACACACACACACACACACAGCTTTGTCTCCTTTGTGGTGCAGGGAATTAATTCCCCCGAAGAACCATTTCCATAGCAAAACAAAAAAACGCTTGAGAAATACCCTGGTGACCAAAATGTCGACCAATAAACCAATGCAGAGGTGACACGTGTGTGGCTTTTTTTTCCTTCTGTTTATCTCTCTTTTTCCTATTGGAAATGGAAGTTGCATTCAGTCACAACCTCATAACACTCTTTTTGCTTATTAACAAATAATAATCATATGAATGAAATTGCATTTATGTTTGCATCATTATGTGAATTTCTATATAAACGATTAGGTGGACAACACATTCATTTTTAAATATTGTATGCAAATTTACAACACACTAATGGTGTATACGAAAAAGGAGCACGTTCGATGTCACACATGTCAGGCACGGACGGGGTTCGAACCCGCGATCTTCGGTTTACGAGACCGACGCCTTACCACTTGGCCACCGCGCCTGGCAGTGTTTATGGGTCACAGTGTGCATACTTCAACCTCAGATGGCCTGGCAGCTATTTTGACTTTATTTAGCAGCACACGGGTTGAGAGTTACACTTTTACCCTAATCTTTCCAAAGCCACTCTATTATAAATACTCAAAAACACGATAGTAAACTTTTGGTAAGGGTTGGCAATGTATTTTCTACGATGTCACACCATTTGGGAGATAATGAGATGTGAACCCATTCAAATAATGCTGAGATTTGCACCTCGACAGATTTCTTGTATGCAGCCGAATATCACAGCAGATGGCCTTTGTGATAATACAAGGTCGGAATGTTGTATTAATTATATTTTTATGGTCCGAAAAGTCTAGCAAATGAAGTCTACATGAAGTTTGGCGTAACGTTACCTTTCTCAGGAGAAGGGGAACTTGATCGTGAACACAACCGGAAGTAGATCTAGTGGTTCAAGCCAGGTTTTTTTTATACTTCCCTGAAACATGATAACTACAGAAGTATGATGCATTTCCATGCATCGGACGGTGTGCGATCCTTGAACATTTTACAAGTAGCTCATGCTGTAAGTAATATTGGTTTGAAAATAGCAGTGCTAGTATGGTAAGAACAAATATGTACACTGGCTAGGCGTTAGCTTGCTAGCAGAGGATGATTCAATAACGTTGTTTCCTACATATTGAACTAGCCCGGGTGTTACAAGTATGTGCAGTTACATTGTTGTAATTGTAACCTTATGTTAGTTTGAACATATGTAACAGCGTTCCAGCAAGTCGTGCTACGCATGCCTAATTGTATTTTAAAAAATGTAGAATTTAAATCAACCCCTACTAAATAGACGAGTTTACGTAGGCAAAGCATTATTAAGACGTCATGAGCCATTCTTTCATTCGTCATAACAAATAATATTAATCTATAAAGCTGTTTAACTTTACATGGACGATAACTGTATCGGCTTATTGATATAGTTTAACAAAACGTGTGCTGTTTAAATGAATTGTTCCAATGAAATTACAATTAAAAAGTAACAATTTGAGTTATGGTCTTGTTTTACATTCATTTTTTATTTTGTTTTTTGCAAAGCCTAGTGTTTTGGAAATTGAAAAACGTATATAATCATAGATTTCAACTATACAAAGCATTACAACAACAAATGTCTCTAACTTTTAAAATATTTCTCTGGTAAAACGGGATTAAATTACACGTTTGCACATTACTCAAAGTGTAAGCTTTTGTCCAATGTCACTGACAGAGGGGACTTTTCAAGACTTGAAATCGCATGCCAGCAAAAATATAATTCTGCAGAATACAGTTTCATTCTACAGTAAAAGTTAGGGGCCTGACCTTCAGATCTAACATTGTTCAGTGCCTCGGTTGAGATCTTGGTATGCCTTGTGTTCCAGTCTTTGACAGAGCCTGTCTGACCTGCTGCAGCTGTCTGCTTCACCATGCCGCTGGTGTTGGACGCAGTGTGGGCGCTGTGGAGCATTGGAGCTGGCATCTATGACTACTTTCACACCAGTGCCATGGAAGAGAGGATCCACACACTGGAAAACGTCCTGTCGATCCACCAGTTTGTGATTGCAGGCCTGTCGGCAGGCCTCATCCTGCTCATAACCTACGTACTCTGGAGAAAACACTGAAACCCCACTAACCAAGGCCAAACTCCCCCCCTACAAAATGTTTTGTTGCAGGATATCATGCGTTACCCGGAGTTCTTTCCATGCCTGTGCTGTCCAGAGTGACAGTTTGGATTATGTGACTGCTCACAGTTGACGATCAACCATGTTCAGCAACAATCGGGACTTCCAAATGACGTCAGGAGCACCGATGGGAAATAACAAAGCTCCATAAGGACTCTGTACCCTCTTGGTTGTGGCCGCCTTGGTTTATCTATCCCTCTGTCTGTTTGTCTCTGTGTTTTGTATGTTAAACTGGCCTGGGTAACATACAACTGTACTTGTACTTGTACTTTATACAAAATCATAACTGCTTCTCAAGACAACTTTGCACTTTTTTTTGCCTAGCTTGAAGGACTTAACCCTCGATAATGCCATCCATTTAAACACCACCCCAGTGTGTGATGAGGAGCGAAGATGTTCACTCAGCGGAGACACTTTAGAATTTAAAACTTTGGATTTGTTACAGAAGTCAAGTGTGACTGTGGTTGCTAATACTTTTAATTTTTTTTTTAACCCGTTATTGCAAGATCACAACGTAATTACCTCAAGATCAACAGTTTTTTCATGTTTACAAATTACTTTTTTTTTTCTTTTTTTTTTTTATATCTTTTTCTGTAGTGCTTATTAATTTCTCTTAGGGCATTAACCTGTGATACTTACGTCCTTATCTCATTGTCTTGACATAACTTATATCGCAACTTAATTACCTCTATCTTGAGATAATGGTGGTCATAAGATATGTGTGACTGTGTAGATAAGTCTTTTATCAGGACGTATTTAGACTTTGAAGTCTACTGTACTGAAAGACAATAGCATTAAAGTTAAATCTCTCTCAGAATATTAGGCCTAAAAAACAAAACAATTAAGTTGTGACCTCGAAACAGCAGGCTTAAATAAAATATTAACGCTGATGGACGCTCTCTGTTTTAATAATCCCTCACTATCTGTGGGGGGGGGGGGGCAATGATTCCATCCTGTACTACAATTTCAAAAAGGTAAATAGTGAAGGTTGCGTCTTCTCTAATAGGTTTTAATTGGGTGGGGATGTCAACATTTGACTTTTAAATAAATGGTACGTTTTACCTTTTTGAAGTTGGTGTCGGGGTCATGATGTTTCAGAGACACAGCAGTGCTTTGATGGGAATGTGTGTCTGGTGTGGTCTGCATTCAGCACATCAAACATGCGTCTGAGCTGTGAGAGGGACAGACAGTAGTTCATTATTATCCTGGTTCCAGGTGACAGAGCTGGAACAATAAAAACACTAAAGACATGTAAACACTGGGAAATGAATGTCTCCTTTATGTGATTTATTGTTTATTCTTTCCATGCTAAGGGGAATGGATTAAAGATGTAGGATGGAGGTCAATGTGTTTTATGTGTGTTTTAATTCGTCTACATTAAATGTTCCTGAACACTGTTTCCAGTCTTGTCATTCAAATTTCTGGTATCGTGTTTGTGTTAAAAAAAAAAAAAAAAAAGTCTAATGATTTAATCCAGTATCGTTCACTTTCACTACCTGCTTTCTCTCTGGGGTTCATTCATTGTGTATGTGTGCTTTACTGTATGTTATTTTGACAAACCACTATCATGGCTAACTGTTACAGGGAATATGTTTGAATAATAAATCAGAATTTATAGTCCAAGCGGTGCGTGTTTTAATTATAAAAATGTTGGTCCATGTCGTGATTAACGAGTCAGTTTTTTTTGTGTTAAATAGATCATCCGCAATGGAAAGAACCGGGCCAGCCCTCGACTTTTGGGGGTGTAAGCAGGATTTGGTTTGGGGGCCCTCCTCATTGTGACGTGTAAATATGAAGCACACATCATGTACTAATAAGCATGTAAAGACTAAAGAGAGACCTATTGGCAGCAACACTATATTGAAATAGACTACAGTAAATACAGTATTTGTCTTTTACCCTCAAAGCCTACAAATATATATATATATATATATATATATATATATATGTATTTTTTTTTTAACTACAGAATCCTGGGAGTGCTTGTTTCTTAGGGGACAGTAAATTACTTATTTAGCGCAGTTGTCCATTTCGCCTGTCTCTGAGCTTGTTTTTTTGTCACTATTTGGCAAAAATGGCACAAAATGTTTTCATTTTTTGTTAAGTTGTTTTATTTTGTTGTCTAAAAATGTTTTCTAGCACCTGGTTATAATCGCTTAATGGGGTAAAAAAAAACATCCTGCCTTACTTTATTATCACGTACAAGTATTTTAGTGGTAAATTTAAAAAATATAGGAAATCTGCTTCCATCTTGTGCTTTTTCTATACATTTTATGTTAATGTGATGAAAAACAGGTTTGTATAAACCACGAGACGGAAAAGTGCCTTGAAGAACGTAATGGAAAAATACAGGAATAATAGGCAATTAAAGGGGTGTGATGGTTACAAAATATACATGTAACTGACACAACACATAGCACATCAGAAGACTATGAAGGTTAAGGTCGCCTCTATAAAAGTCTGTTCAATATTGTGCAGTTGAAGCTCCAGACTGACATTTCAACATAAATGAATGACAGACACTGTCAGTGAGTTCCTTGGCTTTCAGTCATTTAGACCCACTCACTGACTCTGACTGGTTAGTTATTGTTGCAGGCTGCGGAGTAACACAGTGAAAATATATCACCATGCAGTGTACAAGTTCAAGTACTGTGCTCATGGGCTATTTTAGTGCTCATTATGTTTTGGGGTCAGTGGTTCAGTCCTGTGCAGGCAGCTCTGTGCTCATCCTGAACCATATCAGAGGGGACCATGTAATCTCTTTTCCACTTTCTTTATATATTTCAACAAG